>NC_039361.1:54520960-54524082 GCF_003573695.1 Papaver somniferum
TCAACTGGCTCGTGATGCCATGTTAAAACTTTGGTAAATCCCTTTCTTAATCTTATTCATAGAATACTTTAGATATTTATACATGACTCAGACTTGAAGAGCAAACCTTCCTAACCTTAAACCTTCCTAAGTCACGAATTTGAGACTTTCCTTATGGGTCTCAAATTCGTGACTTACATGAACAATTCTTTCCTAATATATTACTTACCTTATCGGTCTCAAATCCGTGACTTACATGAACAATAGTTTCCATAGACTGACCACTACGATCTTGGAAAGTATTACGGCATTTCCTAATATATCACTTTCCTTAATAATAATGCTTATTTTATCCAACAAGCAAGATTAAAAAAAATATACGCTACGCATCCACTTGTTTATGGTTACACACAACATCACACTGCCACTACTAGCTCACAAGGCCACAGCCACAATGCTGCAGGCAGAACCTGACACTCACCTTCTAATTGCTTCCAACATAAACTAATTAAATTCTTGCAAAGTAACAAATAACAAAAGTGAATTGACCTAATTTCACTAACTTAGTAATGAGAAAGATGACAACTACCTCAGGGAAAGGTATAAATTAATGATCTTAGACGTGGTTAGTTTTCTTTCTTTTTTCCTTCTTTTAAGTAGGCTCGCATGCATGGTCCCGCATGCATTTTGAATCAAAAATTCATGCATCTCTCATCAGGCCCTCCACCCTTCCATAAAACTTTCTAGCTAAGCGTTTAGGTGTAGGCGAGTATCTACTTTTGTAGATTGCAGCAGTTCTGTTTTATTGTTCTTCTGCACTGAATATCATGGACGACATTCATTCTCTTGGAGCTGCAATTATGGCTTAGCTAGAGAATAAAAACGAAAGTACCCTAAAAGATGATCATGTCTGCTAGCATTTGATCCATAAACCTTGTTGGCAGAGAACAACTATAGAAGGACATAAATAGGAAAAAAAAGAAAAAGAACAAGCATTTATTTTTTTTATTTTATTGTTTGAAAACTATGGAGTTACAAATTACCATCTATACATACGCAGTCATAAAAGGAACAAAATAAAAAATAAGGACACTCCTCCCGTTCTAAATGTTTTAGGATTTTCACACATTTTTAGAAATGAAGAGAGATTTTTTTTTGTTTATTTCCTTATTTTGGGCAAAATCTCCTGCCATTAGTTGCTTATAATTAATACAAAGATGTTGTTGCAAATTTTGTGATAAAAAAAGAAGAAAAAGAATATTATGTAACATTTTATTTCATGGAAAAATAAATGTTAAATGGATGTCTACAAGGTAATCAAAAATATCTTAAAACTAAAAAAATACAAATACAAATACAAATAAAGATACAAATTACGAATAAATCGGAAAAAAAATCATTTATATAGTGAGAACGATAAATATTAAGCTTTTATACTAAGCAAAATAAATCCTCATGTTCAAAATTTGTGTTGTTAAAAGAGTACAAAAAGGCCAACATAGTTTGTAAAGAGTTAGGCTTAATTAAAGTAGAGAGAGGGTACCCTCACACTCGTAGACCTATTCCTATGCACCATAAAAAAAAGAATCCATTTTCCGTACTAGGTTTGCCATGCCACTATGGGAAAACAGTTGAGCGATAATGCTTCTATCGCGCGACATTGTCAAAAGCGCAAACGATTAAAAAATCTATCGCTAGATATTTTCTGAGTATCGCTCGATAGAATGTGTGGCGCCAACAACTAGTTCTTTATCTCCTGTAAATAGGTAATTTCAAACTAAATATTTACACCAAAATTTTTACTCAAAATTTTTCTCTATTTCTCTCTTTTATAATCTAATCTTTTTCAAAATTGCTCAACTCGCATAATTTCAAAGCCAACTTGATTTTTCTGGAATAGTACTTAAAGATGTTGTTAAGAAGATATGTGATAGTTATAAAGAAAATATTTGGGAACAACACCCACGACTAATGATAATGTCCTCGCGGATGTCACCAATTTGCTGGCTCAATGTGATCTATTGGATGCCAACAGAGGAGTCGTAATGGAAGGAATGGAACAATCAGAAAATAAATTAGAGAAGACCATTGCGAAAGAAACATCTAAGCATTGCTCCGACGGTCCGAGGATGTTAAAGTTTCTCATGGAAGGTGTGATCGGTCAGTACATAACTTCAATGTAGTAAACCAGTGTTTTTGGTAGCGCAATTGATTTCAAGTTTTAACAAGATTTCCGCATATGCCTTGGTTTTTTGTTTCGTAGAGTTCTATTAGGTTACGACTAACAAAACACATTACTTTTTCCAAAAAAAAAAAATCATTTTGTCAAATGCCTATCTATTTTAATTGTTGAAGGACGTCAAATGCCTTCGAATCTTCGTACATCAACTCTTTGGAAATGGTGAACTCTCAAACACGCAAACATCGAAAGTCAAGAGATAATATTTTTCGAAATCAAGTCCTCCTGATTATACTATTTTTCTTTTACATTTGGAATTACATTTTGATTTTTTTCTCATGTTAACATTCCATGTATATATCATCTTTTCAGTTGCAGAACAAAGAGAAAAGGTGAAAAAAGAGAATTAAAAGATTTTCTATAACCTGGATAAGTACCAAGTAAAGTTGCTCTTATTCATTGTCCTTATCCTCTGCAACAAAACAATACATTTTACTCTTCCTTTCAAGTTGCTTTCAGAAAGAAAAAAAGAAAGAAGAAAAATTTGAAGTTTTTTTAATCTTCAGTTTACTTACTCTAGCTAAGTACGATGAGTTTGTTTAAAATCGAAGATTAAGAAAGATAGTTAGGAAATTATGGAGTGTTGTGAAGTACAAGTCATCTCTACAACTAGGGTTTAATGGTGGAAGTTGCACGAAGAGATCGAAGAGGGATGAAAGTTCCATGGATGTTCAAAATGGAGGCGTTTCCAGTAAGAAATCAAGTGTTGTCAAGTATAAAGCTCCTTTAGTTATAGATATAAGAAGAAATATACTCACTTATCCTTGTTTTCAATTTGTTGATGATGGATTGGTACGAGCGGCTATATCCAGATATAATGGCATAAAGAGAATTTCCAATACGATAATTTTTCTTCGCTCTTGTACCAATTCTTACATCTTAATCATTAAATGGAAAGAGTTTT
>NC_039361.1:54524215-54573948 GCF_003573695.1 Papaver somniferum
TTTTTTTTTTTTTTTTTTTTGCTTCTTTACCCATATGGTAAAAGCTTCTGACATTAATTGTTTATAATATAATACAAAAAATTATACAAAAGGAATCAAAGAACACTATATAAATATTAAGTTAAACTAACATGATGAGATAGGATTTAGTCACCACAAAATCATTTATACAAAATTTAGTTTTATTACCACTACTTCTCTATCGAAAACACATTGAAGAGGATCAAAAATCTCAAAAGATGCCAGTGTACTTGAGCCACAAAAACCAATCCAAAGTTTGGTAAACAATCATAAATATTATAAAAGACCAAAAATATCCAATAGGGCATGAACTCTTCATTTTTTTTGCTTAGAAAGTTTTTATATTAAAAAATAAATCATTATGTTCAAAATTTGTTTTATTAAAAGAGTGCAAAAACAAACATATGCGTAGTATGTGTATTCTTGCTAGTTTATAAAGAAGTTAAGCTTGGTTACAGTAATTTAATGCCTATGTACAACTGTTCTATTTATGTCCTATGTATTTATCCTTTCCTAAGTTTATACTCTTCCTTTCTTTTTAATTTATACGAGCTTTCTCTTAACACTATATTTTAACACGTGTTGACATTGGCGGGGGCCTAGAAACCACACAAAAGACAAGTTTGATATTGTTGTAAGTTTCAGAAATCTGATTGTGAGTTAACAGTTGCATGTTTGGTAAATTATAATACTACCTTCGTAATGCTTGTAAGTTATGGTCACAACATTTATAACCAAAAAGGAGTTTTTACCTATTAACGATTTTAAAAAGGTAAATTAAATTATGTATCTTTTTTTCGGGGAAAATTTAAAATCCCCATGTGCAAAATGTACAATGTGACACAGAAAATAACAACCCAAAATATTATGCAATAATCAAAATATCCGATATGACCGAAAATTTGTACGCTAGTCTATAATTTATTAATATGATTAAATATGCCCACATGCATTTAGAATCCGAATATAGTCCAACATTGTTTTATGATCTTATTCCAATTCTACAATGTGATCGAAAATTTACCCCTAAATTAAATGTATTCTAAAACTTAATATAGATATCTAAACCTAAAATTCACCCCAAATATTTCCCTTATTTCGTGAAAATAAATAACATGTATAAATCTATGGTCGTTATCCGAAACGTAAAGTATGACCTAAAACATTATATTAATCAAAATTTATCACTTGTTCTTCTAAGAACACCTCAACAAATTCTCCGGGTATTATCTATGTGGATGTCCAAAATAGATATCCTTTGTTGATTTAAGCCGGTGGTTAAGGTTGACGTTTATGTAAACTTCTACCTCAAGTAGCCTTGTTCCTAAAGTTTAGGAACTTAAGAACCAAGTTAGGAAAACATGTTCCGAAAATTAGGGTTTCTTAAGGGTTAAGTTTGTGTTCTCTGTATAAAGTATTATAATTGGAGGTGTAAGGAAATCCGACCTAGAAGAGTAGTAAAATCTTGTGTTAGGTTTTTGGTCTCTTTGTTAGGGAGGATTGAGTGCTACCATGGAGGTCAATATCTATGTGTCACATGTCTAGCCTTGTGTGGGGTGTTCCCATTCATGGGTGTATTAATCTGTGGGGTGTTAATCCATAAATTGCGTGTATCTATCCTTGTGAGTTAGTGGTCAGTTTTAGATGATAGGACTGCGACAGGTGTCTCTAATCAGTTTTTCCTCGTTTATCCTCTACTGAGTAAATGAGGGTTTAAATGTGTAAGAACAGTCTTGGCGGCTGCTTAAGGAAATTAATGAGTATTGTTAGTTTAGCTTAATTATCTCAAATCTTATCTCTTAAGGCTGATTCTTTGAATCATATTTCTCTTATCTTATTTTAGGGTGTTAATTTTATTGTGGAAACACAACAATTGGTATCAGTAGCCGCACTTTCTTATCATGGGTGGGGATAAGAATCCCACAATCAGAGAAGTGAATGAGGAATTACATCGAGTGGAGAACTCGTTCACGGAGCAAATGGCAAAAATCAATAGCAGATTAGATGAACTTGCAACAAATCATTCAGAGTTCAAATCACCTGTGTTGACAAAAGAAGATTTCTACAAATTTATGGAAAACCAATCGAATAAAATAAATGAAGATCATCGGGATTCAGCTGGTGAAGGTTCTCACTCTCACAATGCGAATCATGGAGGAATGATGTTCGATCTACAACATGGAAATCGTGAATCAAACTACAACAACCGAATTCCAAAGATAGATTTTCCTATATTTGATGGAGAAAATCCCAAGGGATGGATTCAAAAATGCGATCAATATTTTCTTCTCAACAACATTAGAGATGAAGCTCAGAAGGTCATCATGGCGGCTATGCATCTAGAGGGAAAAGCAGATAAGTGGTTTACAAACTTACAATTCAGTAGATCGATTACTTCTTGGTATGAGTTAGCTGAACTTGCATATTTTCGTTTTGAAAATCCTGCTAATGACAATATTTTAGGAATATTCAATAACTTATCTCAAACTACCACCGTAGAAGATTACTTTGAACAATTTGAGAACCTTAAGGCTCTACTGTATAGGCAATATCCCATGTTGAATCAGCATTACTTTGTCATGAGCTTAATTGGAGGATTGAGAGACGATATCAAGCACTCAGTTAGTATGTTGAACCCCGCTACCTTAATGCAATCTTTCTCTCTGGCTAGAATGCAAGAACAAACTCTTGCCAACCAACAGAAATATAACAAGCCTACCAGCAATTTTTTTTTTTGACTCTTTCAACAATACCAAACAACCTATCTCATCACAAAATTTCCCACCCAATCCTGTGTCCCTCCCATCCTTACTTCCTCTGCCATTTACTACACCTTTAAAACAAATGCCTTCTACAATCCCTATTAAGAGGTTAACACCTGAACAAATGCAGAAGAGGAAGAGAGATGGATTATGCTTCAACTGTGATGAGGTTTATAAACCAAGTCATTTATGAAAAAAAAAAACAGTAATTCTTAATGGTAGTTGAAGAATCTGAGGCTGAGAGCAGTGAACATCAAGAAGAAATGGATCAACCTAAAGATACTCCTACTGTGGAAAGTGACATGGAAATATCTCTTCATGCCCTCACTGGTCATGCTACTGGGGAAACCATAAGAATTCCTGGTACTATCAATAATCAAGCAGTCTCCATCTTAATTGATACAGGTAGCACCCACATCTTTATAGATTGTGATGTAGCCAAATCTCTGGGGTGTATTATTCAACCTACTGCAAACTTGTTGGTGACTGTGGCCAGTGGAGACAAGACAGTCAGCTCAGGCATTTGTGCTGATTTACACTGGAAAATGCAGCATCATGATTTCATTGGGAACTTAAGAATTCTATCACTGGGAGTGTGTGATGTTGTTTTAGGAGCTGATTGGCTCAAACATTTAGGAGACATTATTATAAATTTCTATACTTTGAGTATCTCTTTTCTTCATCAGGGGAAAAAGATCACTTTAGAAGGTACTCATTCAACCCCTACTCTCCAATTGATTGACTCAGCAGAGTTACAAGGATTTCTTCAGACAAACTCTCATGGTATTATGGGCCAATTATATTCTGTCACCCCTACTCCTTCTCAAGAGCCTCTACCACCAGTCATATCTGACATATTACAACATTTAAAGATGTTTTCTCTGAGCCTACTTCACTCCCACCACCAAGGTCTTTGGATCATTCCATTCTCCTCATACCGAATGCAACTCCATTTAAACAGAGACCCTATAAATTCCCTTATGTTCAAAAGGAGGTGGTGGAGAAAATGGTCTAAGAAATGTTACAAAGTGGAGTTATTCAGCCAAGTCACAATCTATTTGCCTCTCCCATACTTTTGGTAAAAAAGAAAGACAATATCTGGAGATTCTGTGTAGACTACAGACAACTCAACAACATCACAATAAAAGATAAGTTTCCAATACTTGTTATTGATGAGCTTTTAGAAGAGTTATTTGGATCCCGTATCTTTACTAAAATTGATTTGAGGTCAGGATATCAGCAAATTAAAGTCACTTTAGCTGATATATACAAAAAAGCTTTTAGGACCCATCATGGCCACTGTGAGTTCACAGTCATGCCTTTTGGTCTTACTAATGCCCATGCAACTTTTTGAGCTTTGATGAATGACATCTTCAAGCCTTACCTAAGGAAATTCATCCTGGTCTTCTTTGATGACATTCTAGTTTACAGTCCTGACATGGAAACTCATGCTAAACATTTACAACTCACCTTATCCTTATTGAGACAACATCAGCTTTATGCCAAAATCTCTAAATATTGTTTTTCAACAACCTACATTGGAATACTTGGGCCACATCATTTCTGCTCAGGGTGTTATGGCTGACCCTGCCAAGATATCTGCTATGACTAGATGGCCAACACCTTCAAACGTCAAGGAATTAAGAGGGTTTTTAGGCCTCACTGGATACTATAGAAAGTTTGTCAAAAACTATGGAGTGCTTAGTAAACCTCTTAATGACTTACTTAAGAAGAATGCTTTCCATTGGACACCAACTGCTACTCAAGCTTTCAATTCTCTCAAGCGAGCAATGACTACTACCCGAGTTCTTGCTTTACCAGATTTTTCAAAACCCTTTATATTGGAAACTGATGCTTGTGCCACTAGCATTGGAGCAGTCCTAATGCAAGAACAAACCCATATATTTCTTCAGCAAACCATTTGGTCCTAAATCCCTAGGCCTCTCTACTTATGAAAAAGAGCTCATAGCTGCGGGATCTGCTGTTGCCAAGTGGAGACACTATCTGTTGGGCCAACATTTCACTATCAAAACTGATCAAGAAAGCATCAAATACTTCTTGGAGCAGAAGATCACTACATGCATACAACAAAAATGGCTTATGAAGTTACTAGGCTACACTTATGATATCCAATATAATAAGGGCAAAGAAAACAAAGTAGCTGATGCTCTCTCTAGAAGACATTACAATGACAACTCTTGTTCCAGCATCACCATCTCTCATCCATTCTGGCAGCAAGAAATCATCTCCAGTTATCCCCAAGATCAGGAGGCCCAAAAATTCATTTCTCAGCTACTTGTGGCTCAACATTCCAGTCCCAATTACACTTATCATGGTGAAGTTCTGAGATACAAGAACATATTATATATTGGTTCTAGCAACAATATCAGACATTCAATTCTCTTGGAAACACATGCATCTGCAGTTGGGGGTCACTCTGGTATACAAGCTACCTATATGAGGACTAAGACACACTTCTTTTGGCCTGACATGAAAACTGAGATTTTTTCTTTAGTCTCTTCTTGTGATGTTTGCCAAAGATACAAGAGAGAACACACATTTCCAGCTGGATTGCTTCAGCCATTACCAATTCCATACCATGCTTGGTAGCATATCAGCATGGAATTTATTGAAGGATTGCCAAAGAGTGACAAAAAAGAAGTGATTTTGGTAGTGGTGGACAGGTTCACAAAATACATCCATTTTATTCCCCTCCATCATCCATATACAACTTCTTCAGTGGACAAAGATTTTATACATCACATTGTGAGATTACATGGCTTACCTGGTTCTATTGTGTCAGATAGAGACAAAGCCTTCACTAGCGATTTCTGGCATGACTTGTTCAAACATTTGGGTACTGCTCTGAAGTTGAGCACTGCTTATCATCCTCAGACAGATGGGAAGACTGAAAGGGTCAATGCCTGTCTTGAGAACTATCTCATATGCATGACCAGTCAAAAACCTAAGAATTGGATGCAATGGTTGAATTTAGCAGAATGGTGGTATAACACCAGTTTCCATACCAGTCTCAAGATGTCTCCTTTTAAGGCTCTTTATGGCTATGAAGCTCCTCATTTGGCCTTCCCAATTTATGTCACTACTGCAGTGGATTCAGTGGAGAACTACCTTAAACAAAGAGCTGACATGATATTGCTTCTTAAAGTCACATTCACCAAAGCTCAAGAAGAATGAAACATTTTGCTAATGCCAAGAGGACTGACAGAGTTTTTGCAGTAGGAGATCTAGTTTACCTCAAATTGCAGCCATATAGGAAGGTTATAGTCTCTCTCAGGAACAACTTCAAACTCTCAGCCAAATACTATGGCCCTTTCACTGTCATTCAGAGAGTTGGTACTCTAGCTTACAAGCTCCAATTACCTCCAGAAGCCAGAATTCACCCAGTGTTTCATGTATCACAACTTAAGAAGAGAATTGGTGTTGCTCACATTCCTTCACCTACATTTCCAGTGGTGGACCATGAAGGCCAGGTTATTATTACTCCCATTGCACAACCTGGATTCTAGGACAATACTCAGAGGTAGCCATTCTGTACCCCAACTCCTCATCCATTGGTCCAACTCCACAGCAGAAGAAGCAACATGGGAGGACTTAGCCAATATTGCAGATCACTTTCCAGCTTTTAATCCTTGAGGACAAGGATTTTTTCATGGGAGGGGTATTGTCATATGTCTAGCCTTGTTAGGTTAATATGTGGGGTGTGCCCATTCATGGGTGTATTAATATGTGGGGTGTTAATCCATAAACTGGGTGTATCTAGCCTTGTGTGTTAGTGGTCTGTTTTAGCTGATAGGATTGCGACAGGTGTCTCTAATCCGTTTGTCCTCGTTTATCCTCTCCTGAGTAAATGCGGGCTTAAATGTGTAAGAACAGTCTTGCCGGATTCTTAAGGATATTAATGAGTATTATTAGTTTAGCTTAATTCTCTCAAATCTTCTATCTTAAGGCTAATTCTTTGAATCAGATTTCTCTTATCTTATTTTAGGGTGTTAATTTTATTGTGGAAACACAACATTATGTGAGAGAAAAACTTACAGAGAGAGGATTTTGGTGTTTTCATATTTTTTCTCAGTTACCAGCAGCCGTGAAGAAGGTGTAGAAGAGACGATGTGAGGATGGTTTGAAGAATGGTTTAGAAAGTTGATTTCAATGGTTTCTTAAATTGTGTTCTAGGGTAAGTCTTTTTAACTCTTTGGGTCTTGGATTGGGTTGCAGAAAGAGCATGTAATGGTCTTTGATTATAATGAAAGTTTTTATGGTGGCGTTGACTATGGATGTAGCTTGTAAAGGTGAACCACGCATATCTTGTATTGTGTAGTTTTTTATCGTATGTCTCTCTTATTATTTCCCATGTTTGGTTCAAATCACCAATTTCTCTTTGTGATCTCGTGTTCCATTGTGCTCAGGGTACCAATTTACCAAATAATTGGTATCAGATCCCTTGGACGAGATGGTGTGATTGAACCTGGTAGGAACGATTGTTTATTGTTCACGTGGAGAAATATGTTTAAAGATAAATGTTTCAACCGGTGTTTGCACAAACATGGATTTGTGATGTGCTTTACAAATAAAGGTTCAACTTGATAAAAGTGTATGTTCTTCGTTTGGTTTTTTATGATGTAGTATGGATGCAAAATAAGCCTGAATAAGGTGGAAACATATATACTTCTTGAAGGGTGTTAGTAACCATACACTATAAAGAATGGGTTTGAAAGTTTGTAGATATGATGAGGTTGTGAGATCTCATGTAGAAGCAAGTCAGGCAGCGGTTCAAAGTTAAGCATGAAATGTTGTATATTTATGTTTGTTAAATATATGTTAAAGTATTATTGATGGCTTGCACGTAATATCAAGAATGTGGCCGCTCTCGAAAGCATGTATCAGAACATTATGGTCATTTACATGATATATTCTGACCGGGTATGTTGGGTATGATGGTGGTAAAGAGTATGTCAGATTGGTTATGTCTTTGCAAATCACTCAAAGGATTAAGCATGTTAATCACAGTGGAGATGTATGATGGTTTGTTTCAGAGACACGTTAATGATGACATGTGCCGGAGTATGATTTTGAAGATAATTCTTCCTTTTTGCTTAGATTTCAATATGTTGTTAGCTTATTAGTTATATGAAGCTAGTGGTGATTCTTCTGGATATTTCTCTTGTTGATCGATGGTGGTGTCTGTACAAGGATTCGTTGATGGTGATTGAATATTTTCATGGTGTTTGTGAAGCGTGACCAATTTCACAAGTATTCTTCAAGAAGAGGATGGTTTGGAGACTTTTATCAGCATCATGGTGTTTTGGTCGAATAGATGGTTCTATGAAGATGGAACTTCGGATGTGAGCTTCAAAACTAATTGTACGAGTATATTTGAGATGGTGAGAAACCGGATTGAGGTAATTCTTTGTTCGATTGTCTCATGCTGGAAAGCATGATCCGATGTGGAGAATTGTTGGTTTAAGCAGGTGGTTAAGGTTGAAGTTATGATAAAACAAAGTTTTCTTTTTCTAGGAAACTTCTACCTAAGTAAACTTGTTCCTAAAGTTAGGGACTTAAGAGCCAAATTAGGAAAACTTGTTCCTAAAGTTAGCGTTTCTTAAGGGTTAAATTTAATTTCTCTATATAAAGGATTAGAATTGGAGGTGTAAGGCAATGCTACCTAGAAGAGCGGTAAAACCTTGTGTTAGGTTTCTGGTCTCTTTATTAGGGAGGCTCCAGTGCTACCGTAGAGGTCGGTATCTATGTGAGAGAAAAAATAGAGAGAAGATTTTGGTGTTCTAGCGTTTAGGGTTTAAGGGTTTGACCTAAACCAAGTTTTTAGTTTTTCCATATTTTTCA
This sequence comes from Papaver somniferum, assembly GCF_003573695.1. Classification (NCBI taxonomy): domain Eukaryota; kingdom Viridiplantae; phylum Streptophyta; class Magnoliopsida; order Ranunculales; family Papaveraceae; genus Papaver; species Papaver somniferum. The sequence goes on from NC_039361.1 coordinate 54,532,861, forward strand.
TTTGTTACTAGCAGTCATGAAAAAGGTGTAAAAGAGAAGATATAAGGCTGGTTTGATTTTAGAAGGTTAACGAAACCGTGAAAATTTATGAATAAGTGGTAATAAAGATGCTTCAAAAAAAAGTGGTAATAACAGCCTCCTAAAGCCCATTATGAATTTTGTACGAGATATACCATTCTAAGAAAAATAAATAAAAGTTAATCGATATGATATTTGGGGAGAATTTTTTCCTTTTTTACATGATTTATCTAGCACTACAAATTTTATTAATAAAAAGAATTTTACCTAGAAAATTTTGGAAATGGTTTAACATCCATGATAATCCTCGACTTTTAATTACTAAAACCAATCATGGTAGTTATGATTATGAACTTAACATCCTCAACGGCCCGCAAACCGTAATATTTGCATCAAATGGAAAAACCCCTTTGGAACTTTTGGTGGGGTAAAAAGAATCAAGGGGGGATTTATATGAAACAGTGGCCAAAGGTTTGTACTCACAAGCATTTAGGAGGTGTAGGTTTCCGTGACTTAAAAAAATGTAATCTTGCCTTATTATCTAAAATTGCTTGGAGGTTAGTTCATGGCTATGATAAGTTATAGTTTCAAATCTTAAAATGCAAGTACTTTAGCAATAACCATCCTCTACATTGTAAGAAAAATGATGATTTTTCTTGGGTGTGGAAAGGTATATGCAGGGGGTTAGAAATAGTGAAACAAAACAGTCATTGGGAGGTGAAAGATGATATTAGTATAAATGCTTTTGAGGATAAACGGATCCCTAGTGTTTCTTATCCTATTTGTAAACAATACCCTAATCCCAACTTAGTTGTTGCTGATTTCATAGACCAACATACTAAACAATGGAATATACCCATGCTTCATGATTTTTTCACTAGGGAGAGTGTTGACATGATTTCCCAGATCAGAATACCTTTATCTGGTACAAATAGATTAATTTGGTTTTCCTCTTATAATGAAACTTTCTCAGTAAAATCTTCTTATAGGACACTGATTAGTGGCGTCTCTAATAGCTTAGTAAACCCTGGTCCTGTTCCTATCTTCAAATCTTTATGAAAAGATACTCTCCTACCTAAAGTTCAAGTTTTTCTCTGGAAATGCATTAGTGACATTCTGCCAACTAAAGCTAGGCTTTCTCAATATGTGGCTAATAATGATGGTTTGTGTAGCATGTGCAACGATAATGTTGTTGAATCGATTGAGCATCTTCTTTTACACTGTCCATTTGCCAAATCTGTCTGGTCTGCTACACCAAATGAATTTGTTACTTTGCAGGATGTAGATTCTAATCCTACCATTAAAGAATGGATAGAGAAATGGCTTCTCAATAGTCAGGATGTAAAAACTCAAATTGAAATTCTCACCACAGCTTGGAGCATCTGGAGAGATAGATGCTTTAAAGTTTTCCAGCGAAAAGTTACCCAGCCTTCTGCTACATCCAGATTATCAATTAGGCTTACAAATGATATTTTAGCTTCCTTGCCTTTGGATGATACTCGGTTAGTTAACACCTATGGTAGTTCTGTGAACAACCAGATGACTAGTATCACCAATCCAGTGCATACACATCCTTTTCCAAGTAATTGTATTGTAATATATTGTGATGCATCTTTCGATAAAGATATTAATAATATAGGTATTTATATGACTACAGGTTCAGGTCACTACAAGGGGTGCAAAACAGTTAGAGGCTTAGCAAGGAATGCAGAAGAGGCGGAGAGTTTAGTTGTGCTTGAAGCCACTAAATGGGAAAGTAGCAAGAATCGAAGCTCCATCAGCCTATATAGCTATGCAAAGAAGGTTATGGATTACTTAGAAAATAAAAATAACAGTCTATGTTGGTTTTTAAAAGCGTACGCTTCGCCTCAAATTGCACCATTTCGCTCTGAAGCGCCAATGTGAAGAAAATTAACATGAAGCGCTATATTCCCTAATTTGATGCGCTTTTTGACTTAGTCAACTGTTCTTTCGCCAAATTTTTTAAGCTTTCCACCTCCACTCGCCTGGAGTAGGCCAAATCAGTGTCCTACACACTTTGTTTTTGTTAATAATTAGACTTATATAAGATTTATATAGATATTATATTCGTACATTTATTATTACTAGTTACGACTAATTTATTTATAAGAAAATATCCGCTTCAAACATCAACCATGAAGCGACGCTTCACGCTTCGACATACGCATTGCTTCCTAAAAATGAAAATCGCTTTAGGCTTTGCTCACGCTTTCAATAGCTCAGTACCATTTTAGATGATTGTTATATGATGTTAGAATCTTTCTCATTTTCTAAAACTAATCATCTCAGTAGAGATTTTAATTCAATTGACGATAAAGTGGCTAAGCATTACAGAAGAATCAATACTTGTAATGAATGGTGGAAAATTGTACCTGATTTCCTACCACAATATTTGTGAGTTTCATCCCTTAATATAATCACATCTCAGAAGTTTTTGTATTCCTGACCACAAGCACCATGTGATATCCAAACCCACGTCTCTTTCTGTTGCTTCAATAAAGAGTACCAGGTTATCTAGTATCTCTGATTCGAGCATCTTGCTTAAAAACAAAATTTGTGAATCTTTCATAAAACCATACCACTCTACTCTTCCCCACTTTCCAGATTGTTTTCAACCCACTCAGAACCTCTATTTTAAGGATCAATATGCTTTGGATGTCTCAATCTGGCTGTATCTTCAAATTTTCCTGATAGGACCTTATCATAAGCTTTGTACCGCTACCAGAATATTTTATTTTCATATCCTTATTTTAATACCCAGCCAACCTCTCTTCTCTTACAAAATCACTTTTCTCACCATCTCTATTACATTCTATATGGAATCCACCTCACCTCAGACTCCTAATTTATTTGAGAATCTTCCAAAACCTCACTAATCAAATGGCAGAAAAGCTTACCCTACCTTCTTCCCTAGCTGAACCAGTCTTCATAGATAAAACTGTTATACTAGCTGAGGATGATAATAGCTGGAAATGGTGTATGGTTGGTTACATTTGTTGTGAAAATCTTGTCCCCATATCTTCTATTCGTTATTATATCTACAATCAATTTCTTTAGCTCAAACTCATTCTACCACTATCTTCAATGGTTTGAAAAACAAGGTGCTTATCAGGTTCTTAGCTGAAAGTGATTTCATCAGATTTAACACACAGAGACCTTGGTATGCTTGTGGGCACTTAATGGTTCTAAAGGTTGTCCCACCTACTGGCTGGCATGTGAATAACTAAATCTCTTTTACTAAAGAACTATTTTGGATCATTTTATGTAACATCCCAAAGGAGTGTACCGAATTTGATGATCTCAAGAAACTTACTCTCAAGATGGGTGAACTGGTAGAAGCTCAACCACCTTACGGAAATCATCCTCTAAAGAAGAACGTTAAAGTATGCGTCAGAGTGTGTGTTCAGAAAGCTTTACCAACTGGAATTCCCCTCTTTACTGCAGGCATATATCACTCATTCATTATTGAATGCAGATATTATAAAGTCCCTAAGTACTTCTTGTCGTATGCTAGATCATAAAGATGATAACTGTCCAACTTGGAGATCTAAGCAGAAGCCCATTCAAGATTCAGCTGCATCAAGCTCTAAACAGGTTCTCCCACCTGTTTCAAAGTTAATGATGCCAAAAAAACCTTAGATTCAACAATCTTTACCTACTACCAATTTGGTGATTCAAGATACTATCATGTCTCCAACTGAAGTTGTTCAAGAAAATCAAACTCAGGTGCTTAATGCTCATGATATCTCTAAAGGAAAAGCTAAGGATTTAACTCATGGATCAGAAAATGTGTTCGAGGAAGGTCTAGCCAATAATCTTCAGATGGGTCCTTTTGTCAATCGATCTACTGTGCTAAAAATCTTTGATGTTGGGCCAATCCATCAAACCTCCTCTCATCCGAACAACTGCCTTCCAGTTATCTTTAAACAAGTTACTACCCAGAATGTCACAGTAGAAAATTCAAACACTCCTTCTGAGTTGTTAAATCGGGGCCCGATTCTAACAACCAACTCTCTAGAATATTCAAAACGGTTGTTGTTCCGACAAAACAACCCGCCATAACTAGAGAAGAAACCATTTCTGCTGCTGTTGAGCATGACGCCTTGTCTAATCTTAAAAGGAAGATAAACCCAAGAGCTGATCTGAGAAAACGTACCAGAGCTAGTAATTCTACCCTATCTAGTATTTTTGTCACCCAAAATCAATCTGATGCTTGTGAACCTGATTACTCTATACTTTGTCCCATTACCAAACTGGGAGATCTCCATGCTTTTGATCTTTCTAACTGTTCCCTCAATACCCATTCTCTGGTTGATCCCTATAGGAGCTATAATGTACCTGTTGATGCTACCCCAAGCAACGATGATGTCCTCAATAATTCCTTTCATGAGGCTGCTTCACTAAATCTCGATTCTACCCAAGAGACTAATCAAATAGATGACTCTAATAATTCTACTCTTGAAGGTGGTTCTGCTTCCACCAATCAGGTAAACTCTAATCCCTCTCCCCCTATCATTGATCCTGTTAATGTTGCTTCAAATATCAATCCTTTCCCTGTCAATAATATTAACGTGCTTGGTTGGAATATCAGAGGATTGGGTAAGAAGACAGCTAATAAAGAACTTAGCCTTTTATGTAGAAATGTAAACCATGATATCATTTTTTTGTCGGAAAAAAAAATGAATAATGATCTGGCTGCTAGAAGACTAATTTTTTTTGGTTATCCTTGTACCTTCAATGTCCCTAGTATTGGTAGAAGTGGTGGTCTTGTTCTGGCCTGGAAAAAGGAAATTCACCTCAATGTTTTATCTTCAAGTTTAAGGGGCATTTATGTTACCACTACTGACATTATCCATTCTAAGGTGTGTCATTTACACTTCATGTATGGTGAACAAAATAGTAATCTTAGACAAGCCTTTTGGGAGATCCAATGTCAGTTACCTACTTTACCTGTAGATGAACCTGTTTTCTTTATAGGTGAGTTTAATGCTCTTTTGAGTACTGAGGATAAAAATGGTGGTCTAGCAGTAGATGATTCTGATTTTCTTAATCTCAGAAAATTTTGTGATACATTTGATTTGCATGGTACTGGTTTTTCTGGCCCTAGATTTACTTGGTCTAATATGCAACAAGGTCCTGATCTTATTCTTTAACGACTGGATAGATGTCTCATTAACCCCACTGCTGAAACTTTATTCCCTAAACTGTGTGTTAACAATCTGCCTAGAGACTCTTCTGATCATTGTCCTATGCATATTGGTTTTAATTATGATGATATCTGCGTGCCTAGGCCTTTTCACTTCATGGCTATGTAGATAGAATATCCCACTTGTAGAGACATAATAGCTAACTCTTGGTCTGTTAATGTTGTGGGATCTTCTGCTTACAAGCTTAAAGCTAAACTTCTAAATACAAAAATAGGTCTTCGTGATTGGAACAAATCCTCTTTTGGTAATATTCAAAACAATATTTTACCACTAGAAAGGAATTGGCTGAATCTCAAACCAACTCTCCTACAGATTGTAGGGGCATTTCTAGGCGTAAAGCTAGACTGGAATATCTCTACAACTTGGAGGAACTTTATTGGAAAGATAAATCCAGAGAGGTTTGGCTTTTGGAAGGTGATAAAAACTCGTCATATTTTCATAGAGTCACCTTATTCAAGAGAAAGAGAAATGCTATTAGTTGGATTAAGAATGTTGCTGGTACTATTCTAACTAATAGAAATAGTATTAGTACTTCTTTTGTAGATTACTTTAAGAATCTGTATTCTTCTCATCCCCAACAATTCCAAGATAAGATTCTTTTTGACCTTTCTGTCAAATTTTCTGAAAATGATATTCCATCTTAAATTATCCCCTCTCTGTAGAGGAAATAAAGAATGTTGTTTTTCAAATGGGAGGAAAAAAGGCCCCTGTTCCTGATGGCTTTACTGGCCTTTTCTATCAAAAACATTGAGATATTGTAGGAGATGTTGTGGTTGATATGACCCAAATTTGCTTTAGAACTGGAAACATTGCTAGCTTTCAATCATACCAACATAGCCCTCATTCAAAAAGTCTCTCTAGCTGAGTTGGTCTCACAATATAGACCTATAGGACTTTGTAACTTTATTTACAAAATCCTCTTAAAAAAATCTAGCTAACAGATTAAAGCCTTTTATGAATAATATAATTTCTCAGAACCGAAGTGCTTTTGTTCCCAAGAGGAGTATTTCTGATAACATCCTTCTAGCTAATGCGGCCATCTATGCTGTTAATCATCATGATAAAGCTATTGGTATTGCTGCCATAAAGATAGACTTGTCTAAGGCCAATGATAAGCTAGAATGGTCTTTCCTAGAGAAAGTTCTAAAAAATGGGTCTCTCTGATCAATGTGTTAAGATCATAAACCAGTGCATCTCCACTGTTTCCTACTCTGTCCTCCTTAATGGTAGCCCCACTGGTCTTATCAAGCCAGAAAGAGGGCTAAGACAAGGAGACTCTCTGTCTCCTTTCCTTTACATTATTTGTTCTGAGGCTCTATCCTCTTACATAGATGTTCTAACTAGAAAAGATATGGTTGAAGGTATAAAGGTGTGTAAAAATGTTCCTGCCATTACACACCTTCTTTTTGCTGATAATTCCTTACTCTTTTCTAAAGCTATTATTGACGATATCCATATTATCAAAGAGAACTTACAAAATTACTGCTTGGCTTCTGGCCAAGAAATTAATTTTGATAAATCCGGTATTCTGTTTAGTAAAAAAATTCCTGAACAACTTAAGCAGCAGATCTCTAATATCCTTGATATTAGTAACAGGGATTTAGGAGAAAAATATTTAGGCACTCCTACTGCCTTTAAAGCTTCAAAAATCCAAACCTATATGGGTATTTTCCAGGCTGTTGATGTTAGGATTTCTATCTAGCTTCATAAGCTCCTTCCCAAGCTACTAGAACCACCTTAATCAAGCATATTGGTCAGGACATCCCCCTTTATCAAATGGGTGCTTTCCTTATCCCTAAATATCTTTGTAGGAAAATGGATTCCCACCTTTGTAAATTTTGGTGGGAGGAAACTCTTGACCCGAAAGATAGAAAATTGCATCTTCTGGGTTGGGACATCCTCTGTTCTCCCAAGTCTGAAGGTGGTTTTGGTTTCAGGAAAGCTGTGTTCACTAATCTTGCTATGCTTGCTAGAAATGCCTGGAGAATAATTGAAAACCCTGATTGCGTGTTAGCTTCCACTCTTAAAGCTAGATATTTCCCTAGAACTGATTTTTAAATGCTAAGTGTCCTGCTAATTGCTCTTGGACCTGGAAATTCCTGCATGCTATTAAAGAACTCATTAAACCCTTTATTTCTTGGATAGTTGGATATGGTCCATTTATTGATCCTTGGTGTGACAATTGGATTCCTTCATTAAGTTTTGTTGTTCCTAACCCATTGGTTCCTCCAGATCCTACCGTAAAGATTTCTTACTTCATTAATCCCATTACTAGATCTTGGGATATTGATAGATTAAACACCCATTTTGATGATGCTTTTTCTAAGAAGATTGTCATTATTCCCTTAAGACAGTTTTGCACTCCTGACAGGAGGGCTTGGGATCTTTCAAAGAATGGTATATTTACCTCTAAATATGCCTACTTGGGACTTCGAGGGCTCAGGCCTTCCCCTTGTAGTGCTCTTTAGAAGCATATTTGGAAAATCAATGTGCCTTACATAATTCAAGTTTTCACTTGGAAAGCTTCCAGAAATGCTTTACCCGCTAGAACTGTCCTACATACTAGAATGCCCATGAACTCTGTTGATTTTGCTAGATGTAACGATCTTTCTGAATCTATCATGCATGCTCCACTCTTGTGCCCTTTTGCTAGTCGTGTTTGGTTCTTATCTTCTTTCTCTGTGTCAACACTCAGGTCTTTAGTAGTAAATCCTTTATTGATTGGATGTTAGTTTGGTTAGTTAATCATGTTTCTAAGCTCCCTGATGAAGATCAATGTTTGTTTGTTTCTATTCTCTGGTCTTTATGGCAAAGTAGGAATAACCTTATCTTTCAAAATAGCAAAGAGAACCATATTGTTGTCCTGATGAGAGCTAGAGCCATGTTACTAACTAGGAAAATTAGTATTATTGTTTCCCCTTTGGGTCCTGTTAGTGTTTGTGACAAATGGATGCCCCACCAACTTGATGGATAAAATGTAACACTGATGGTGCTTATGATGAAATTTCTGGAAACAATTGTGCAGCCTTTTTGATGAGGGACTTCTCCAATACTGCCTCCTTTTGTGCTTCCATAGTTTTTCAAATGGAGTCTGCTGAAGAAGCTGAAGCCAGAGATATTTGGGCAGTCCTGAAAAAGGCTGTGGAGCAAAAGTTTACTCATCTAACCATAGAAAGTGATGCTCAGAGTCTGATCAAACAATTTTCAGTTGGCTTGTTTGACGGAAACTCTAGAACGAATGCTATCTTTAATGATATCCAGTTTTTTTCTTCTAGTCTTGTAGCCTGTTTGTTTACTTTCCAACCACGTACTTGTAACTTTATGGCTCATGAACTGACTGTGGGCTAAAACAAACAATTCTTCTATGTACTGGTATGTTCCTCCAATATGGATGATGCCATTTGTTGTGGGAGATCTTTAGCCTTTTTGAAAGCCGTTGCTAAAAAAAAAGGCTGACCCTCCTAGGAGCTTGGATAAGCTGTACTCCATACATTGCTCACCTTAATGCACATTATGCATGGAAAGGTTTATATTTCTCTGTCACGCCCAAAACCCGAAGCCTCACGAATCCGGATCGGGATCGGATTCAATTTGGCTTCCTTGGGCAGACATGAAGTTCAGTTCAATGTTCAATCCCATCCAATAAATGACCCACACGGACAATGGTTGGATTATTAAGGAATCTGTTTTCGACAAGCGGTTACTTCAAAGGTTTCATCAGTCTTCTCTAATGGTCTCATCTTCCGACCACTGCATAACATGGCTCCAACTATTGACAGTAGCTCGTTTGGAGCATATCATGTCTTACTTAGGCCATGTGTACTTGTGTATGTAACCAGGGAAGCAGGTAGCACTACAACCATAGAGCGCCAGCTCTATGCGATGCCTATTGCTGAGCTGCGATTACCATAATCACATTTTTGACGCTCATTAAGCAGGATTATGGTGACATTCACGTTTTCATGGGACATTTTTGGATTCCTAGTACAATTTTTCGACACTTGCAGCACACATGAAAGACAATCACAAGCTAACAAGTAAACACAAGCTGTAAAGAAAGAACCGCATGACCCCCTGCCCCTCGTGTATACTAAGAAAGCAATACGACGAGTGGCTTTGGAAATTAATAATTGTGACTGCGACTAAAGAAGATAGCTGTCGGGTAATATGCGAAATGGGTCTACGTCAAATCAAGCCCACCACTCTCCTCTGAAATGGATGGTAGGACCCATAACCCATCACTCAACCCACTCACTTCACTTCACTTGCATTCTCCTTCTCTCATCATCTGAGGAGGAAGAAGAAGAAGGTCCCATCGCATCAGCATACAATTCATGTCCAAATTCTATCAAGTTTTAATGCATTTTTCATTCATTTGGTGAGGATATGCATTCATCAGGGTAATGCCCAAAAGAGTAAAGTCTTTATCTTGTTCTGGTATGGGAAAAATTAATGAAATCCAAAAGTGATTAATTAATTAATTAATTAATTGGAGAATCAACAAAACAAAAATTAAGAAAAAGATTTTACACATGTTTTTTTTTACTAAGCAAGAGTAAACACAATTCCTAAACTCACTATATTAGAACCACTAATCAAATATTTCCCATTCAGTTTACCAACATTGCTCATTCCATTCATTTCTTAAGCTCACTTTCCGGTTGTCTTCGAGTTCTTTCGGTTATCTCGATGCCTAATTTTATATATTATCCGGATCAATTGAAAACCACCAGGAAACTGCAGGTGGTTTTAAGGCTGAAACTTTCATCTTAAAGCCCCAACAGAATGTAGTAAACCAGTGTTATTGGTAGCGCAATTAACATCCCAAAGATAACCCTGCCAAATCAAATTTTCATCTAAATTAGAAAACTAAACAAGGATTAGATTTAGAGATGATAATTTTTTGGTTTTTGGTACTGACCCAGTGCTGAGGATATCAGGATGTACGTTATATTCTTTAGCAAATACAAAGGGGACAATTCCTTGTGGTAGAGCTGCCTGTTTCATTAACATCCAAACAAAAAAAGTACCAAACAAACACAAAATTAACAAAATTTATATTGGCCAAAGAAAAATATTTATTTTTTTTCTTCCATTTTTCTTATAAAGTGTTTTTGGATTCGTTCTGTCAGAAGGAGGCAAAGATAAACAAGGATTTTGTTTTAGAAGGAGAAGGGAGGGACCTGTACAATGGCGACATGTAAGAGATCACCCTTAAGACCAACAGCAAAAGAAGCAGCTGCCATAACAGCTGGGCCTGCAAGGAATCTCACACCCATAGTAAAAGCTGCTATGGAATTCCCACATGCTATGATCCTTGGTTGCAATGCCATGAATAACCCTGTCAAGTAAAAAAAAAAAAACACATAATGCCCATCACATGTCTACACCCTCTTTAAACACCATCATCCTCATCATCATCATCAACAACACCACTAATATGTCATTAAAGAACACTTAGTAGGTGTTTACTTAACATCATGATGAGCACTTGAGGATTTTTTTGCTTTCTTAATTAAAGAAAAAATAAAGGTTTTTTTGGTACAGTAAAGTAAGATACAGAAAGAGAATGGAGGAATATTTGGGATTTAGAGGAGAGTGGTGTATGAGATAGAGACTGACCAAGACTGAACATGGCCATGCCAAGACCTGCATCAGACAGTATGGAAATGGACTTGGCTATAATGGCTGGCATCTCAACATGCCACCTGCAGAAACAAAACACCCAAACCAAACCAAACCAAACCAAACCCAAATTCAATAAAGTAAAAAGTAAACTAAAAAAGAAAGAAAAAAATCTAACAAACTCAAGAATGTTGTTTAGAATAATAAAGCTGAAGAATGTTTTTTTCTTCTTGTTAATTTAAATTTACCTGAAACAAACAAGAGACCAGATTAAACCAATTAAACTTGAATAAGTGTTTGGATTTCTGATGAGTTTTCTCCAAACCATGATCAGGATAAGTCTTGTCATGACACTGGTTGGTGGCATTGCTTTTCCTCTACTATCACTGATCTTTGTAGGTTCTTCCATTTCAACTCCTACTCCTCTGTTCCCAAAAGTGAATTCCTCTCTTTCTAAATACTCTTCTTGTTGTTGATGATGATGATGATGCATATTATGATGAACTTGATCACCTGTAAACAACAAGCCAAACAAAAATCCAAACATTAAAACAAATCAATCTAAATCAACCTCCAAAAAAAAAAGAAGAAGAAAAAAGAAAAAGAAAGTACCTTTGCCAGGGGAAACAGCCATTTTAACTTCTTTAGTGGACTGATCTTGATGAATAGCTCCATAATCTTGACCACCACCAAAAACATCAGAAACAGGAGAAGCACTTGAACTCCAAACAAACATATGAAGGTCTTTTGTTCCTTCTTCAGATTTTTGTACTTGACCACCACCATTAGGCTTTTTGGCAGCAGTAGTACTATTATTAACAGTATTTGTGAGAGTAGCAGTAGTGGTAGAGCCAGGAACAGGTTTTGAAGCAGTAGGAGGAGAAAACATTCCAGGGTTAGGAGCAGGATAATGTGTACCAGTAGGAGCATGATAATGAAATCTTGATTTGTTATTAGTATCATCTTCATAGTTTGATGGTCTTGGAGTTGGACCTCTTGATGTATTGTTAAGTCCATAAACATCAGAAGCACCAAAATTTGAAGTTCTACCAGCAACACCATTACCACCAGCAACCATTGAATAAAAATCTGTGTGATTAAAACTTGAACCCCTAGGAGTTGGATTTCTTGATGATTGAAGTGAATAGATTTCTGCATTAGTTAGATTTGATGGTCTTGGTGTTGTTGATGAAAAACCATGTGATCTTCTTGAAAAGATTTCAGACCTTGATGCATTTGATTTCCTAACAGTGACATGAAGTTTACCATCTTCCTTAATCTCAGCTTCAGTCTCTAATAAATCATGTCTACCATCTAAAGACATGACATCAGAATCAACTGTTATTGATACAATTGAACCAGCAGTATCAGGGAACTGTTCAGTTATAAGCAACTTAGCTCCTCTGTATTCAAACAAGAACAACATCAAAGTATACCAAATAATACATTGAAGAACAACAATCTGAACCATTAAACTACCAGAGAATTCACCATACATTCCTTTGAGTAATGGAATACCCATGACAAGAGTATTTGGAAGTGTTGAAACAGAGAATAATGTTATCGTCCATTCTAAACAACCTCTTTTACTTAGCTTACACCAAACGAATAATACTGATAAAACCATGAGCTTTTGAAGTGTATCAGCTGCAATGAAACGTACGTTCATGGTGTATGGATTGTTTGTAGAGATGAAATGGAAGGATAGAAGTGGTACAGCGAACAAAGCAACAAATCTGTTGATACCGGAACATTGATCAGGTGAGAATATTTTCCACCATTTTACAGAACCATAAGCTAATATCATAGCTACATATAGTGGTACCACTGCTGTCATGACATGATAGAAATCTGATAAACTGATCATCTTTTCTGATGATGATGGTGAGAATTTTACTTCAAAATCAATGGATCAGAGAAATGAAACAACAAAGAAGAAAAATAAGAAGGAAGATTTAGGATTCCAAGAAGCATATGTTTTGTGAATATTTTTGTTTGTGTTTGTGTAGTGGAGAGAGTCGAGAGACTACACAAGCAAAATACTAGTATTTAGCTACTACAATCGATGACTATTGCTCCAATATATACTCCATTCTTTTTGTTTTTTTTTTTCCCCATGAGCAGAAAGGATGCTGCTGATAAATTTTGAACCCAGATTCCATTAAATATCAACGTGCTGATAAATTTTGAACTCAGATTTCACAAAATATTAGTGATGCTGATAAATTTTGAACTCAGATTCCACGAATATAACCTAACGACTTTAATAATGTACCAGGAGTTATATCTCTATTGAAATGTAAGAATAACATCACACGGATAAAAATTTACCACAGGATGATTTTTAAGAATAAAGTAATTAACTTTGTGAAAGATAACAATTTAAAGTCTACTCTTAAAATTATACAGCTGAAATGTAAACTGATAAATATAAAGATTACACATAACAAATGCACTAATTTTTCTGTAATAGGTGAGTAATATTCAACGAGAAAATTAATTTAAAATTTAATCTGTAATTAGTTTTCATTTAAACGTCGCACAAAAATGTCAAGATATTAGTATCAGTATAAGTATGTCAATGGATCCTTTTGATAAATATACACTCATGATAAAAGCTGCGCCTGTGTGTAACTTTCGGAGTTGGGTTTTAGTTGTTATATTTTCCCGTCTCTCCCGAGTCCCGGTCCCCAAAGCATTAAGAAGAGAAGAAAAGGGGCTTTAAGTTTACAAGTACGTTTTTATTTTAGTTTATTTACTAATTCTTTTACTTATCTTTTAGATTAAGAAATTGATAGTCTAGTTAAAAAGTGAGATGAGTAAAGAGGAAAAAGAAAAGTAGAAAAGCCGAATCATGTGTGTTTAAAATGTTGGGCCTGCACCGGGGTTTTAAAATGTTAACATGCCTTCCATCTGGACTTTCCTAAGGTGCTCTGCTCACTCATGTCTTAATCTTCCCAATGGATGAATCATTGAATCTATAAGGTGAATGTCATTATGTCACGACCTAGGCTAATGGTAATGGTCACCCGTTGCAGTTTTATGTTGTTAAAGCAATTACTACTGTGGGAAAACAAACACTGTTTCAGGCAATCAGGGTAGAGGTCTAAATAAACTGTTAACCCAATGCTTGACACCCTTCACTTTTTGCCTCCATTTTTTCCCTAATGACATTGTTTTTATCTAAACTCTTTATTTGGTTGTGGTGAACTCTTAAGGGCCTATAATGACATTGTTTTTATCTAAACTCTTTATTTGGTTGTGGTGAACCCTTAAGGGCCTATGATGGGTCCGAGAATCAATGTCGTGGACTAGTATCCTTGCGACACGTCGTGAGAAAAAAGTATTGGGGATAAAAATATGGGACTGTCAAGCATTTTCGCTCAATATCTTATGGGTTTTCAGTGGATGCTTCCTATGACGATGATGATGGATCTTTTGACATTGGTTTTGTACTCCATGTTAGAGCATTGCTCGGTCGAACTCGCATGCGTTACTATCTCAAGCATGTTTGTCAATGTTAGTGATCAAAACTATAAGTCTTGATTTCTAGTGTACTATAGCTAAGTCTCGGATTAGGATAGAAAGTGTAGTTGAGCTCAAGAATTTCATGGCGATCCATCATACAAGAAGAAGAATTACTCAAGGAACCGGTGGAACTTCTCAACAAAAAGGTATGTGAAGACTTGAACTTATCTGTCACTCAAAAGTCTATCTACTCTATCTCCTACTTCTTGAGACAACAAGTCGTATGCTATATATAGACTTAGATTATACACATTTGGTATTTCGAGCCGAGTATACCTCGCCTATCTATATCTCGAAATATGTGTTGGTAAGCGTTTCGCTTCGACCGTGGTTATCTTTACCTAGTGACGAAAGTCATGATATGTTTCAATCACTTTGAAAATTGCTTTGACGAGAAATGGTGTAACAACTTTATAACGTCCTCTAAGAATGTTTCAATAGTTGGAATGAGAGTGTAGATTACATAAACAATGATGGACATAAGTATTGTTGTGGAAACACATATGTGCATAAGTCCTATTCCTTGAACCAAAGTTTGCGAACTTTGTTGATCAAGAGAAACCGGAAGAATGGCTTGTTTCAAAGTCCACGAACTCAGTCCGCGAAATGCCGAACTTCTCATCCCGAGAAATTCTGCTGGAGTTGACAAACTTCTTGCGTGAGTACCAATCCGCGAACCCGGTCCGCGAACCGGCGGAAAGTCTTTGCCGAGATTTTCTGCTGGAGTTTGTAAACTCTGCCCGGTTGCTTAAGTCCGCGAACCTAGTGTGCGAACTTAAGAAGGTTATATATCTGAAGATGATTTCTGAACTTAAACTTATAAAGACTAAGGAATGCAAATTGCAAACCGCGGCTATAAATTTCATGAACCGATTCGAGTGAATCAAATCATTTTTGCTTCAATTGTGTCTTGTGTAGTACATAAGATTTCCTTGCAATTGAACAACTCTCTAACTAGTTCATTTGAGTCATTTGAACTAGTTATGGTGAAGAAGAATATGGTTGGTATGAAATGCTCATATGGCTAACCTTTTGGTTAACTATTGTTGAACCAACAATGTACACATTTGGGTAAGGTTAACAAACATAGAAGCGTGCATTTCATTTGTGTATAACAAGCTAAGTTTTCGATATAACGGTTGAGAAATATTAGCTTGAATCTAAATCAGGTTTTCATCTAACGGTGGATATTGTTTGCTTTGTGACCAAGGCGAAACCCTGATTTGAAAGACGAATCCCCACAGCTCACGTGTGATACTAGTTTGCGTGCTAGAGTCGTTTCTCCTTTAACATTTGGTTTTCTTCTTCTAAAACCAGGTTAACGACTTAAAGACTTCATTGGGATTGTGAAGCCAGACCGATACTACTTTTATCATAGTTGTGTGATCTGATCTTGCATCTTCTATCGTACGAGTACAGTCAGATTGATTGGCTTGAGATTAATATCTCCGATAGGCA
Organism: Papaver somniferum; assembly: GCF_003573695.1. Taxonomy (NCBI): domain Eukaryota; kingdom Viridiplantae; phylum Streptophyta; class Magnoliopsida; order Ranunculales; family Papaveraceae; genus Papaver; species Papaver somniferum. The sequence continues at coordinate 54,548,718 of NC_039361.1, forward strand.
AGATATATAAAGTAGTCACAAACATCTTCGTATCATTGTTTGTGATTCCGCAACATCTTGTTTCGCTACCATACGATTAAGATTGTTGTGAGGTGATTGATTTATCTAGGCTGTTCTTCGGGAACATAAGACCGGATTATCAATTGGTTCCTGTTCACCTTGAATATTATCAAAAGACGGAACAAAAACTTTAGGATTTTTCTGTGGGAGACAGATTGATCCTTTGATAGACTTGTCTGTGTGAGACAGATTTGTTTATTGTTAAAGCCTGCGATTTTGGGTCGTAGCAACTCTTAGTTGTTGGTGAGATCAGCTAAGGGAATCAAGTGCGCAGTATCCTGCTGGGATCAGAGGCGTGGAGAGTACAACTATACCTGGGATCAGTGGGAGACTGATTGGGGTTCAATTACAGTCCAGTCCGAAGTTAGCTTGGAGTAGGCTAGTGTCTGTAACGGCTTAATACAGTGTATGTTCAATCTGGACTAGGTCCCAGGGTTTTTCTGCATTTGCGGTTTCCTCGTTAACAAAATTTATGGTGTCTGTGTTATTTCAGTTTCCGCATTATATTGTTTTATCTTTATAATTGAAATAATACAGATTGTGTGTTAGATCATCAATTAGAGTAATCCAACCTTTGGTTGTTGATTGTCATTGATTGATCCTTGGATATTGGTTTTTGATACCATCCAAGTTATTCCTTGTATTTGATTAGTACTCACAGTTTATGTTTAAGGAAATCAAATCAAGAGAGAGAGATATAAACTCGTTGATATACTTTTAATTGATTGAGTCTTTTTGATTCTCTTAAAAGTATATTGGAGTTTGTCCATACAGATTGCTAAGCGAAATATTGAGTGGTATTGTTAGACCCCCGCTTTTTCACTCCAGGTGAATAACATTATTTCTGATATTAAGGTGTTTCTGGATTTATAATCCGGAAATGCTTGACATTCCCAAAATTCCTCTGCCATGATGTGGCTCAATCTGAACCCTTCGTACGGATGCGATGAACCCTTAAGGTCAAGGTTTTGAGGTGTCAACCATTTTCGTTTATAATCAACACTAATTGCGCAGAGATCCTTGTCATGAAAAGGACAACGAAGCGAACCGTTGAGTTAACAAAAGGGGACAACAAGTTTATTTTTTATTGGCAACATAATTTTTTAAAATCTGAAGGCATTAATAAAAATAAAATAAAATTACACTGTAAGGCTTGGCTACATTTAGGAGGATACTTAATATCCGGCCAAATAATGTTAGCCGGATACTAGGTATCACCAATCCATATTCATCAAAATAAGATAATTTAATGAGAAAATGTAAATTATCAAGGGTCGGACACTCAATATCTTCCAGAAAATTTTCCTTCCCTCTTCGATAAAATTATGGAAGAAGTACCATATTTTCTTGACTTTTCCTTCAATAATACTTGGCATTTTCCTATTTATCACCCATATAGGGTGAGATTCCATTCCCATGGTTGTTTCTCTTGGTAGCTTCACTGCATTAACTCCAGCCCCTAAATTTCGTTAATTTTAACTAGATTTTATGTATGAGCCTCACGGTATTTGTGCGCAAACGACTAAACCATGTTTTTCTATTTCGTCATTTTTAAACTCAATTTCTATGGTTATCACAAGGACTTATATTAGGGTCAGGGATAAACCTATGATTTTCTTTGGATAGGCCTGAATTGTTAGAAGGCTGATCTTCCCCAAGAGTTCACATCGACGGGAAGGTTTGGTACCTCGATGTCGGCTCTTCTCCACCTAGGGTTGTAGTATGTTCCAAGGGTTGGGTTATTCGCCCATTAAAGCGATACGTGAGCTGGTTTCAGAACACCGTGAGACAGTTCGGTCTGTATCCGGTATGGGCGTTAGAGTATTGATAGGACCTTTCCTTAGTACGAGAGGACACAGGAAGGACGCACCTCTGGTGTACTAGTTATCGTCCCCACAGTAAACGCTGGGTAGCCAAGTGCGGAGCGAATAACTGCTGGAACCATCTAAATAGTAAGCCTACCCCAAGGTGATTGCTCTCCTATTCCGACTTCCATAAATCCTCCGGTAGCACAGCCGAGAAAGCGACGGGTTCTCTGCCCCTGCAGGGATGGAGCTACAGAAGTTTTGAGAATCCAAGAGAAGGTCACGGCGAGACAAGCCTTTTATCATTACAATAAGAGTCAAGTGGAAGTACAGTGATGTATGCAGTTGAGGTATCCTAACTGACCGACAGACTTGAACCTTGTTCCTACATGACCCGATCAATTTGATCAGGCACTCACCATCTATTTTCATTGTTCAACTCTTTTAAAACACGAAAAAACCATTGTTCAACTCTTTGACAACATGAAAAACCAAAAGCTTTTCCCTCCATCTCTATCCGAGGGATGAAAGGGCATAGGCCTTTGGTGTCCCCTCCAGTCAAGAATTGGGGCCTCATAATCACCAGCCAATATAATAAATATGCTTTTATCTCATGCCTTTATTCGTTCATGGTTCGATATTCTGGTGTCCTAGGCATAGAGGAACCACACCAATACATCCCGAACTTGGTGGTTGAACTCTATTGCGGTGTCGATACTGTAGGGAGATCCTGCGACAAAATAGCTCGCCGCCAGGATGATAAAAAGCTTAACACCTCTCATTCTTATTACTTATTCAATATGAAAATAATAATGAAAAGGTCATTTTCTCCAAAACTCCGATTATGACATCCCTTTTCTCCCACTTCACACCTCGGAAGGCACCCTTCTCCTAGAGAGAAACGCTTTCCACATCTTCTTAACCCTAAATGAAATGACTGAGGAAAGGCTTATTTGTGAGGGTACTCCCGAGAACAGATCATGTGGGGACGGGATGGGGCATGTAGCTCAGAGGATTAGAGCACGTGGATACGAACCACAGTGTTGGGGGTTCAAATCCCTCCTCGCCCACAACAGACCCAAAAGGGAAGTACTTTGCATTTAGCTCTGGGGGTAGGAAAATACTAATCGGGATAGTGGACCCAAAGTTATGTAACTTGGGCATGAGTTTTTTTCGAAACGAATAGTCTTACTTTTTTTTATCTTATTTATTGCGAATGATTTCATCATGAAACAAAGTATGACTGGCCCGAATCCATCCTCTTCCTCAGTCAGGATTGGGATGAATAGTAGAGCAAGTACAAGTATTAGTAGCATGGAATAAAAAAAAGCGTGACTAGTCTTAATATGTTTGCACGCGGTAGTTGTAACCTCTCAGGAAAATCGATGACTGCATTTTTGATGCAATGATAATACTATCTGAGAATGATTAATTGGATAGTTGTAAATAGCCCCAGGGATATGGAATAAAGGATTATCTCGGATTTACACCGAGGTAGTGACTGCGGTTCTCAAATATACCAGAAGAAAATGTGATACGATGGGATAAAATGCAATAGAAAGAAAGACAGGGCACGGGCTACCTACTCCTAGCGGTCAACGCGAGCCTTTTCATTTCATCCTGAATTCTTTTATTCAGAATGAATAAAATCTCCCCAAGTAGGATTCGAACCTACGACCAATTAGTTAACAGCCGACCGCTCTACCACTGAGTTACTGAGGAACAACGGGAAATTCGAGCTCGTAGAGTTCAATTCCCATTCTCAACCCATGACCAATATGAGCCTGAAGCTTCCTTCGTAACTCCCGGAACTTCTTCGTAGTGACTCCGTTTCATGCCTCATTTCATAGGGAACCCCAAAGTGTCTCTATTTCATTATATTCCATCCATATCCCAATGTACAGAAATTGCATAGCCTAACAATAACATAATTATAGATGCGCTAAATACAAACTTTCAAAAATTCCATATCAAATTTTTGTTGGGTCAACAGGAGGACGAGTTATAGCCTAGTTTAGCCCCTTCCTAAGACCGTCCCTAGGTGGTGGGGGGGGGGGGGTAATCTGGGCAGATAAGTCTATTTGATGGTCCATGTGGATGAGAAAACTCGATTTCTCACATTGGGAAAAGAGTTTACCGTATATGCTTCATCTCGAGTTCCTACGATCGACTCAAGTTGTAATGACTCAACCCTCCATCTATATTGTCCCCACTTAGTTTCTCTACGTACTTCGTTTTAAGTTCCTACGATCAACTCAAGTTGTAATGACTCGACCATTAACCGATACGTTCCCACTCCGCCGCTGCAGTCATCTAACAGTTTGGTTATTGTATGGGAACCCATTGTGGTCATCAAGCAGCGACTTGCCAGGAGGTCACTCATCCCTGGATTACTCCTGCACGAGTAATTATGCTAAAAATTCCTAGGTGTTAATAAAAGGAAAAGCCATTACCTATATTCTATTAAATGGATCCTACTAGCTGAATCGAGATATTACACAAATTTCAATAATAATGGCCATTTTTCAACAGCTTAGAATAGCATTTGATCCTGAAGAATCTTAATCTAACGTCTAATAAAAGAATTAGATCCATATTCTCAAGTCTTTAGCAAATTCCTCAAGGTTATCAAGATTATAGAAGAGCATTTGATCCTGAAGAATCTTAAGCTCTAGGATTAAATCAATGGTTGGAGTGAGGTGAATGATCTCAAGTTGCAGTATATCAAGATGCAAGATGACATCAAGGGTGTTAGAGCACTGCTCGGTCGAACTCACATGTGTTGCTATCTCAAGCTTTTTTGTCAAGTTTAGTTGATCAAAACTATATACTTGATTTCTAGTCTACTTATAGCTATGTCTCGGATTAGGATAGAATGTGTAGTTGAGCTTTAGACTTCACGGTGTTCACCAATTGAAGACGAAGATCTAATAAGGAGTTTGGAGGAACTTCATCAACAAAAGGTATGTAGAGACTAAAACTTATCTATCACTCAGAAGTCCATTCTATTATATTTTCTAATGAGACTAAGTCGTATAGCTATATAGACTTTTACATTATACACATTTGATATTTCGAACTGAGTTTAACTCGCTTATCTATTTTTCGAAATATGTGTCGGAAGCTCTTTGCTTTAGCTATGTTCATCATATTCTTGACGACTTTAGTTGGAAACAATTTATTTGTTGGAAACTGAATATAATGTCAAAAGATGATCATGTCATGTGAAAATTACTTTGAACATCTTATATGATTTGTGTGAGACAGTCATTTGATGTTAACTTGGGAAGTTTCATATTGATTATTCGATCACTTGAAAATTCCTTGAAGCTAATGGTTTGTGTGAGATAACCATTTTCGTCTTCTTAGGATGTTTTAATGATTGAAATGAGAGTTTAGAACAATTACCCATGTCTAGATACAACACGGTATGCATACCTAGTATGCAAACTGTATTGTGGTGATTCAGGTCCGGAGCTCTTGTTTGCATACCTAGTATGCGAACGGATTTACCTGAGAAAGTTTGTAACTCTTGTTTGCGTAGCTAGTATGCGAATAGGTTTACCTGAATTGGGTCCGGAACGGTTGTTCGCGAACCGGGTTTGTGAACGTCTTGACTACCAAGGTCCGAAGCTGCTATCGCGTACCTAGTTGGCGAACACAGTGGTAAAGCTATAGAATCGGTCATGTATGATTCTCATACTCATGAAATAAAATATTTAAGATCTAATAAATGCAATCTTTGCAAATCGTGGCTTAATGTTCATGAATTGATTCTTGTATAAGTACTTTGTACGATTACGATTCAAACCGATTCTCATTCAATTTGTTCATATATATTTTTATAAGATGGTCAACAATTGAAAAACTCTATTTGAAATACAATTAGATTCATTTGATTATATTTCATCATTAATTGATCTTCATATTTGATCTAGAAGTGTTAGATGAATACGGCTAAGACAAAAGTGTTCATATGGCTAACTTCGGTAGACTATTATTGAGCCAACTCAATATACACGTTTAGGTACGGTAACTCATATCTAAATAAAGGTATATTTCATTTGTATGTAGCAAGCTAAGACCATCTAATGGTGGAGATTTATTTCTTTATTTCTAAGCAGACTTAGCTTGAATCTTAAATCAGGATTTCATCTAATGGTGAATATTGAATGCTTTGTTACTAAGATATCTTAGGTTTGATCGAAAGAAACCCTGATTTGAAAGACTATGTAAGGGAGAACTCCAGCAATGGGAAAACCTTATCCCCACATTTATGTGTATTCCTAGTTGTGTACTAGAGTCGATTCTCCTTTAACCTAGGTTTTTCCAAAACCATTATTAGGTTAACGACTTGAAGACTTCATTGGGATTTGTGAAGCCAGATCCAACTATTTTCTCTGTAGATGCATATTTTGATCTTACTTGTTCTATCATATTGAGTTTTATCTTCTCTAACATTTACTCGAGATTTATCTTTGATTGGTAAGATATAAAAAGTAATCACAAAAGTTCTTCATCTCAGACTCTTGTGATTCCGCAATAACTTTTCATGTTAATAAGTTGGGTTATTGTGAGGTGACTAATATTTTCTAAGCTACTCTTCGGGAGTATAAGACCGGATTATTAGTTGGTTCCTGTTCACCTTGATTTTATCAAAAGACGGAACAAAGACGGAATAAAGAATGGACATATATGTGGGAGACAGATTTGTTTATAAGTCTTCGACTTTAGGTCGTAGCAACTCTTAGTTGTGGGTGACATCAGCTAAGGTAATCAAGTGCGTAGAATCCGGCGTGGTTCTAGAGGCGTAAGAAACGCGACTGTACCTTAATCGGTGTGAGACTTGGTTAGGTCTCAACTACATTCCAGTCCGAAGTTAACTTGTAGTAGGCTAGAATCTGTAGCGGTTAATACAGTGTGTGTTCAATCTGGACTAGGTCCCGGTGTTTTTCTGCATTTGCGGTTTCCTCCTTAAAAAAAATTCTGGTGTCTGTGTTATTTCTTTTCTGCATTATATTTTTATATAATTGAAACATCACAAGTTGAACGTAGTTCAATCAGTTGATAAATCCGACATTGTTTGTTGGATAGAACTTGATTGACACTTGGGCATTGATCTTTGGTACCGTCCAAGTTATTTCTCATATCAATCAGGTTCGCAGATTTCTATCTGTTTGATTGAGATTAAGTCTATTAATGTAAACTGTTACATTTAATTAGAACTATTCTATTTAGAAATGAAAGTAAAATTAAATTTATAACAACTCCATCAATGTCCTACTGAAGTCGTATGTGTACCTTTTCACATCCTATACGGGTTATCAAAAATTCCTTAAGAATTTCGTAATGAGCTCCGTGAGCATAATTGGTTCCTTTCCATCTTTGTCATTCCTCTCAAGCTCGCAATACAACTGCAGCATTGGTTCTACCCCTAAGTTGATATCGATGGCAACCCTAACTAAACTTATAGATTCTTCTAACTAGTTTTTTTATAGTCCCAAATCGATTGAACTACCCAGCTATATTACGATTATTTGGGTTATCAGTGCCAGTGCAGAAGTTATAAATCCTCCTCCAATAACTCGCTAAACCATTTTGGCGTCGTTTCATACTCTTAGCCGAATAACATACAACAAAGTTTCTACGTAGAGATAAAATCGTCATATAAGGCAAACTTTGTAGGATTAATATAAGGTTGAGCCATTATTCAGAAATTATGGACGGAAAAGTTAGAGAGGTGTTATTTTTGAATGGAAATGATTGAATTTCTAGGAGAAGAATTAAAACTTGTGGGATGAACTAGCCGCTATCGGCCCAGACTTGCTCAGTAGGCTCAACCTGAGACACGTTCATCCTCTCAATATGAGTCAATTCTCAGTCTAACCTTAGCCGATCGGTTAGGTTCAAATGATCGTCTGAAGTTGAGTTAACCGATTCATCTTGAGAAGGAGTGAGTAATGCTCAGATTGGAGCGTTTACCTATCCAGTTTGACCATTTTCTTTGGCCACTATGAGGGAATGGGTAAATTTTTTCGTTGCCACCTTACCGGAATTCGATAATTAAATGACCATTTGGAATCTCAAAAAGTGAAACGTAACATCTTCAGAGAATCAAGGGGTTATCAAACAATGATCAAACAATCGACCGTCAAACAATGATCAAATAATCGAAATGATCAGATAATCGAAAAGTTAGTAATCGAGGTCATAGTTTTACATGTAAATAAAAATCGGTGAGAAATTTCTTTTCCTAAGGTTGGACAAGGAAAAAGTGGTTATCATGAATACATATTGTTTTGTTCAAATGGAATTTAGTTTAAAGTAGTAAGATATTATTTCGATTTGATGAGCCTAGCTATTCTTTTCATCAACCTCCAACAATCAAATAAACGGAAGAAGTTACATTTTGTTTGGCATTTCATAGGTGTTTCATTCGTTGTAATATTATTAATTGTCAATAATTTAGTTGGATGCATCACATAAGAGAGAAAAGATGAAACACGAATGAGGGGGACATGAACGTGTACATGGTCTCAAAACAAGCCATAAATCTTGTCATGAACAAACGATCTGGGAACATAGTTACAAAGGACATGTACACAAATCTATAGCAAGGATATCACGAGGGACCATTTCCAACAGCCGATCAAACAAAAAATCAAAGGATCTTCTTGACAATCCTCGCTATTTTACGATTCACCTTTCTAACAAGATTTCTCTTAAATTATTTTAACAAACTCGTGGTAGATTTTACAATTTTGAAGAAATGCGGAAATAAACATACTAATCAGTTATTAAACAATTTGAAAATTAGGGGGAAAAAATGTTCCAATAGCACGCAAGCAGATGTTTTTAACCGAAAAATGAAGCTCATAACAAAAATTGGACGGAAAACTATAAATGAATTACCAACATAAATATATATATATATATATTCGCAAGAGCAAGGACATGTCTAAATGATGCTACTAGGTAGACCCAAACTCAAATAACCCCTTGGCTTATAAGATAACCTCAAAATCAACGGACTTGTTTTTGCTGTTCAAAAGCAGTCATCATTTCAAATATTCTCCTGTGCTGAAAATGAATCTCCCGGATATTCTTTGCGCATGCTATTTCACCATCGATTGTTGTACTAGAAAAACAAGCCTAGTTTTCCACCCAGTTTCTTATCTGTTGACGTGACAAACCTGTCTGAAAATCACAAATCTGAATTTGATTCTTAGGTTGGGGCCAAATCCCATATGATTGAAGGGTTGATTTTGCTCGGCACTGGTAACCCTGCAGCAACCTTTTCTGTTCGGTTCACAAATGTGGACGGAATATGTTGACCGTTGACTTGATTGAGATGCTCAAATGCAATATTACCAGTTTGAGACTTTTGAGTATCTTGACAATGATCTTATCCTGCAACCTACACTCCAGCACCAGGCTGGTCTGAAATGAAAACTTGGCTTGGAAAATTTAAGTACTCCAACGTCTCAAAACTTGATGAAAAAGGCAGGAGTTGATGTTTTAGGAGAGCAGGCGACAAAAGATCAAAAAGCCATTGAACATAAGATTCTAGTAATAATTGGCCGAGGAAAAAAGGAAGTGTGTCAGAAAGAGACAGTGGGTGGTAGCATAGAAGTCTGAAGTGGGAATGAGCAAGCAAGACCACGTTTAGTTGCACGCACCGCAGCACTTTGGACACTTTGGAGCGGTTTTCAATATCTCTTTTGATTATATTAAAGCACGGCTGCACGGCTATCTTCTTATCGTTCCCTTGTTGCTCTCATGTCTCCGCTGCATTTTCAAACTCCTCTTGGTTTTGCCTTGGAACACATGATGTTCCTTAGACTCCTACAAGAACATATCTGCTTTTCTCTTTTCGAATTTAGGGTCACTTTGCTTTGTGTTTGGCAAGTTGGCTCACAGGGTGGAATATCCTTCTGCAACTTTTAAGTTCCTCGACGCTAGAATCACCCCTCGGAAACAGCATTTCAGGAAACATATCAAGAGAAAACTACTCCATTTCCATCTTCTAAATACACTCTGACAGTCTAAGGCAGACCAGTTCTGACTTGAGTTCAAACAAAATACGAAATTGCACACATACTGCTAATATATTACAGATTGCACGTTTTTGTAGGTATGACCATAAGTAAAAGGAAGCAGAAACACATTCTTCGTACAAGTTTCTATTCACCTCTATAATGCCAAACCAGTGCATAAGTTCAGAAATACTGCTAAAATTACAAGCCTAAAGATTTCACGAAACATCATTCTCTGGTTTTAAATACTAACCTGGAAGTCTGCCATTGAAGCATCAACCAGTTTAGTATGTTTTTCCAATAGGAATATATACTAGCACCCATTCAGGTGTTACGTTACATATATAGAAACCCCTAATTAAACACGCTTGGCACCTGGCAGATCAATCCACTGGAGTTGAAGTTCAATTTCACCACATTCAACATCTCTGAGCCTGAGAATCATATTCTGAACAACTTTATTATCCTCCACCATAATAATGCTTTCTTCAGATAAACAGTTTTTCCTGCCTGGGGTCACTTTTGTAACTACGGTACCATTTGGAAGTCCTACTAAATGCATCTTCACAGCCTCTAAAAATGGTTTTATATCAAATTCAGCATAACCCATTTTGTCATCTAAACTGAATGTGTCCTTGTCATACACTGTCTGCGAAAACCAACACAAAAGATCATGAGAAATATTTACTGATGTTAGTAACCACATAGCAAAATTTTAAGGGGAAATGGCTCATGTGTGTCTCAAACTTCGTTTAGGACTTTCCAGCAACCGGAAAAAATAAGATTAGACTGAAGTGTCGTACAAAATGAAACACAGAAAGCATCAATGCAGAACAGATAGGAAGCAATTCCCACTTGTACAACTGATGATTAAAGATTGCATAACAAAGACCCGCAAATCTTAAGCCACATTTTGCCAATATCCTGGCAGAGAAGTGAAACTAGGGCAAAGTCTCACAGTTTATGAACTCGATGCATATGCTACCCTGTGGACTAGGAGGTATTTCTGCTAGTAATAGTCCTCCTATTGGGCTCATGCAGTTCATGAAGGAAAGGCTAAGTAACCATATCAGTTCACGGAATGTGTTGCAGTGTGTAAAAGATAGATAACATATAGTGAACTGTGTTCTGTGTCTGGGTTCTTTTCTCAATTGAGTACTGAAAATCTGTCCCCAGGCATTATTCCTCTACTAAACTGAGTATTCATGGCTACAAGTGACAGAAACGACGACAGACAGTAGCACGCTTTTCTTTCTAGTAAATATTCCTCAGATAAGTATCTTGACAAGGTTTAGGCAGATTGATTCAAAACTCAAACACGATCTTTAATTATGTTGGCTATACAGAGTATCATCTTTAGCACCCGAGAAAAGCTGTAACTACATTGTAAAAAATTAACGTCTTTACTGGGAATCAGCATGAAAAATACATTTTGTTTTTTAACAGCTCAAATGGGTAACAACCGATTAATTTGCTGTTTGGCACAAGTAGGTGAAGATGTACTTAAGTTTATCAATTATGGGCTAATGGCAAGGTGGAGTTCCTAACTTAAGCGAGTCATGACAGTACACCGTTTAATCCTTTCAAGTTTCAACAAAGAAAACATACACATAAACCATCTTTCAACGATAAATATCAGTTAAGTCTGAATGAAAGAAAAACTCTCGAGGTACCGATTAAATTGAGAAGCATTTGACAAGTAAAAGTATGTACAGACGCAATTGTTCCGCACCAGCAAAGAGAAATCAGTAATGGCAACATTTACAAAAAACTATCTAAATGTTAATGCAGAAACAGAAGGTATGTCCTAAGCCAACAATGTAATAAGGATAACTGCAATCGAACAAGATTTTCTTGTCACAAGTTTTAACAAAAAATTGCTGCTACAGCGCATGTCCAACCATTTTAGTTTATAGGGAAGAGCACTTACAAGTTTGACTGGCAAATTAGGATCTTGAACACAAAGAGTCAGATCTTCATTCCACTCAGGGTTAACATCTTTTTTAATCACACGAGTCTTGAGTTTCTGCATCAAAATTTTTGACATTTGTTACACCATACCAAATCACAAAAACAATACCACCGATTAAAAGTTTAACAAACAAGGTTAAGATGAAGAAGTAAACAAGACCTTCTCTTCGCCTCCTAAACTCAAACGAACCATCAAACAACTAGTACTATGTATATCCATGAACTTGGAAATGAAAACTTCAGAAGATTTCGCTCGAGAAACCGGCGAAGATTATTTTAATAATATAATCAGTAGTACACTAGATAAGTAAACTCTGGAAACTTAGAAGAATATTTTGTCACATTTTTGTCATGGACTAAAAATCAAACAAGTCAGCTGAAGAATGAGGGGAAACCCAAGATTACTTTGTCTCTTTGAAGTTGCAAATTATAGGTACAATTTGAGCAAATTCTAAAATCAAGATGAAGTAACTAACAAACCATCTCTGTAGTTGTCACAAAAAAGAGTGAGATTTCTATGATATATAACAGCATGAAGAGATGAGCAACAAAATCAAAACATGACCATTGAACATCAAAATAAAATTTGGCCAAAAATTTCTCATCAACTTAGAATTCTTTTAATTTTTCTACAGATGTATAAGAACTTAAATGGCAAGATCACACCTTTCTCTACAGACAAAAACAAAAACTCTTTAACCCATGAAGGGTTTGGTCATATCCCATCAAAATTTGAAGATCACTCAAAAACATAGGAAAATACTAAAAAATAAATAATAATAATCAAGAATCAACAAATGGGTCACATTCAAAATACCAAAAAAAAAAAAAGAAGTTTCTAAAAATCAAACCTGTTTACCCATCTTGACGACAACGTAGGGATCACTAGTAAGAACATCCCGAATAGCTAAATTCATCCCACGGATGACTTTAATTCTGAGAAGACCCAACAAGTTATCCATTGAAAATGGTGTTTGGGAAGATGGAGAAGATGGTGGTGAAGAGAAATTAGAATAAGTTGGACTTTGATGCGATGATTCCTCCATTTTGACAATCCTTCTGTATATAAGACCCCACTTACGTCGTAATAAATCAATTCTGAAAAAGCTATAATAATAATACCATAAACAAATTAATTTCAACTAATGTGAAAAGACACCAGAAGAGAAAAGGGACTGTAGTTCTGCAAATTTCTTCTTTTTTTATTGCTTATTTAATGAATTAATGGAACAAAAGAGAGACTTTTTTCCAGATCAAATCCACTTTAAAATGGTCATATTCTTTTCTTTTTTTGTGATTTTTTGGGAAAATATTTAGACTAAAATGGTTAAATATTTGTGGACAAAAAAGACTGACTTGACTTTTCTCAAGTGGAGATACCCCGAGTTGTGTGGTATTTATTGGACGACTATAAATACTATAATGTTGTCGGGATCCTAGAATGTTGCCAAAATTTGAAGTGGTCAGCAGGGAACAGACGATAATTACTGTCTGAAATTACGCGTTGCTGAGCAACCTGGAACATGAAAGCACAGAAGCATACCGCAACATGGATGGCTGGTGGCTGTTGCCATTAGCGAGGAAAAACACAAAATTAGTTATCTTAGAACTAATATTTCTCCGTAACAAAGAAATATCATCACCTTTTTTTACGTGGCTTGATTGGGGTATCCCAATGAGACAAAATAAAATCATTTTGAAATAAAACACAAAGCCCCTTATCCATATATTTACAAAAATGGCTAATTTATTCTTGATTAATTAACATTAATAAATGTGATTAGGATCATTAATTTAATTAGTTGATTAGTCGATTAAAATTTTGAAATTAGATTTTATTTTAGATTGATCTCATAGATGTGGGTAGATTTTTGAGCTTTCTTTTCTTTTTTAAGAATTCTACTTGTAACGGAAATGAAATCGTACTACCCAAACACTTATAAATATGAGATTGTAGAGCTGCTGGGCGATTTTATACTCAAAATTTTATAAGGAATCAACATTTTCAGTTCTGAAAGTATGAAAAATCGGCAAGGTCTACGGATGAGGAACATGCCTGCTATATCCGGCCGGCAAGGTCTGTGGATGAAGAACATGCCGACAACTTATGGCTGGCAAGGTCGATAAAAAAATACCTTGCCGACTATAGGATTTTTAACATACAGAGAAGGTATTACAGATGCATGATTAGTCGGCAAGGCATTAATTTCATAACCTGCCGACTAAAATATAATCGGCAAGGTATAGAGATGGATATCTTGCCGACCCTGTAGCTGCTAATTTCAGAGATGAAAAGTCGGCATGGTATTCAACCTTATCCCCTGCCGACAATATTTTAGTCGGCAAGGTCGACAAAAAATACCCTGCCGACTTTTGGTTCGTTTTGATTCTTCGTTTTTTTTTTTGATTTCACATGTATAGTTCGAGTGTAGAAGAAAGATTTTGATTTTCTTTTTAATATGTTTTGGTTGGCATGGTATTTTAGTATGGACAATTTGGTCTTTTAACACTTTTTAAACACCCCTTAACACACTAATTTGGATAGAAATAAAATGAGTATTGTGCTAATTAATCTGGGTATACCCCAATCTCGCCAGATTTTTTAGCCTTAGATTTCTTTCCTGGAAAGGAAAAAGTACTTGGACTAAAATGAGGTTAGCCAACTACATCGGTCCCCCATCCTCGGCTGCTATAACCGATCGTACACGTACAGCTGATGGAGTATTTAATTACCTCATCTTAAAGCTTAAGAGTTGGGACATCAATTAAAACAGAGATCCACTTATACCTTGACTGTTTTTCTGTAAATGTTAATATAACGACCTCAACCTGGTCAAAACTGTTGGGTGTAATAATTAAAATAAAGAAAAAATTAAATAAGCAAAAATTATTGATACTTATGTCCTTTATAATGGAATTGATCGATTGACGAAACGAACGAGCTTCTCATATCTCCACAACAGTAACAAGGCAAAACTTTGGAAAAACAGAGTGAGTCACGTGTTCAACACGTTGCCCTTAAGACATTAGTGCCCGGCTACACTCAAGATTGATGCTATAGCCCTCACAGGACGGATATCTCCAGGATAAAACACCCTATTACACCTATTACTAGCATATGTAGTAGATGCTCAACTTGAGCTTGGGAACTCCGAAAAAACCGTTAAGGAAAATCGCGAACTCTTAAGAAACGCTATAAAATATTTTCCCTTAGGGGTCCCTCTAAAATATAGAGCAACCCCTTTCCCATAGATTTTACAAAAATAGTGAATTTGTTTATATAATTGACAAATACAACTTAAGAAGAAAAACTCCCCGATGTGGGACTAAAAGGTTTATATAGTTTCTTAAAACTACTAAAAATTGGAAACTCCACGATGTGGGACTAAAAAGTTTCATCACAAAATAAAACAATAAATTATAATTTTTTATTAAAACTTTAAAAAATTATTTTTTTATTAATCGTTTTCCAACAATCCCCCACATGAATGAAAACTCAATAAAACATGAAAACACGGATAGATCTTGGTAAATCAACATGCCAACCTCACGATCCAAACAGACTGATCGTGCAAGTGTTGAAATCATACTAGTCATTTCTACGTCCTCTCCCTCACACAAAAGTGTGTTGACCCTAGGGTCATACTATGGATTGCATAAATCATAATAGTATTGAGAGCTTTCATCTTTAGTTCCCACGTGGTGAGACTATAGGTATCTTTCACCAAAGTGAAAAAGGATGAACTAGTCCCTTAGTGACCTTTAGGTCCTAAGTTCCAGTAATACCAAAACCATCAAAACGAAAATCACATAAAAAGCGCAGGAAATACCATTTTAGGCAGAAGTGTCCATGAGGTCTTGAACCTTTGCTTAGTGAGATATTACCAGAATTACTTGCTAGAGACAGTGAACTATGTCTTGAACTGCTAGCATTTGATGTAATTCGTGATAACAACCACGGGTGATATCTCCAAGATTGTTGCCAGGCTCGTGCCGTTTTGTCCAATTTGGCCCTGGACATATCTTGTTTCTCAGAATGCTATAGAGAATCAAAGATCATATTCTCATAGGAAGCGGCCCACTTCCTCATTCAGATAGGTGAGTTTCCATAAAGAGTGTTACTGCTACACCCCACTTCAATCTTAAATTGAAACTATATAACTCATTAAGACTTCTTAAAAGTCATCCTTCACATGCACTCACACTATCACGTCTACACCATAGGGAAGGGAAAAAGAATGAAATTCTCTGATAGTGTTTACCTTTACCCACCACAAATTAGTTGTCTCATTCGAAACCTTGATCTTGGGATCTCCATTCAGCAAGGTTGAGTATCCTTCATGGCAAGTTTAATTTATAAGCTTAAGCCCCATCCCCTTCGATGTGTTTCTAACAATCTCTTTGGATGAACCTTTCGTCAAAGGTTGCGCGATATTCTCCTTGGACTTTATCCAATCAATGGAAATAACGCCAATTGAGATTAGTTATTTTTAGCTTTAGCTATTATAACTTGTCTAACACAGTATATAGATATAGCTGGCACATGCCTATGCCAGAGAGGAATGTCTTCTAAAAAGCATCTTAGGCACTCCGGCCCCTCTCGTGCTTTATCTATAACAATACTCTCAGATTCCATAATGAATTGAGCAATATATGTATGTTTGGAAATCTTCCAAAACAAACCTTCCTGCTAGAGTGAAAACATATCCACTCGTAGACTTAAGACTCCTCTGAGTCAACTATCCAGTTTGCATCACAAAGTCTCTCAAGGACAGCAAGATACCTTTCATAAACCAAACAAAAGGTAATAGAGTATTTTAGGTACCGTAATACTCTACTAAGTGCATCCCAATGCTCTTGCTCTGGACAACAAGTATATCTAC
Source organism: Papaver somniferum (assembly GCF_003573695.1). Lineage (NCBI taxonomy): Eukaryota > Viridiplantae > Streptophyta > Magnoliopsida > Ranunculales > Papaveraceae > Papaver > Papaver somniferum. The sequence continues at coordinate 54,565,473 of NC_039361.1, forward strand.
TTAACTTACTCACACTATAGGCAATGTCTGGACACTTACAGTTCATTAAATTCATCAGACATCCTATAACTCTTGAGTATTCAAGTTAAGATACTCCACTATCCTTAATTTTCTTGAGTCTACAAGAATGATCGTACGGAGTACAAGCAGGCTTACAATCACACTGATTGTATCTCTTAAGCACAAAATTCAACATAATAGAATGACTAAGACTATAAATGCTAGATTATCTTCTAATCCTCATCCCTAAGATTACATCAACAGGGCCTAAGTCTTTCAAGTCAACGTTCTCATTCAACGCATGTTTTTAGTGGAATTAATCACATCTATGTTTGTATCAAGTATAAGCATATCATCAACATACAAGCATATAATCACACAGGCATCCTTAACAAGTTACTTGTAAATATACTTGTCAGATTCATTAACTTAAATCCACTACACATTATCACATGATCAAATTTTCCATGTCACTGTTTACGTGCTTATTTTATAAACCATACAAAATCAAGGAAATATACACCTTCTTTTAGTTTATAGCCTTTAGCTACCAACTTAGCCTAATATTTTTCTACAGTTCCATATACCTAATGTTTCCTCTTAAAGACTCATTTACATCTATAAACCTCCCAAGTCAGGTTCCGACGGACTGAGTCCATTTCACTAAATGAAGCTTCTTACCAGAATGGGGTTTCAGTAGATATCAAGGCTTCTTTACAAGTACGGGGCTTAGACTAAGATAAGCATGTTATGAAGTCGGCTTCATAAGAAGTCTCAAGTCTAATTTTTTTTTTTTTTACTTCTCTTAGGCTCAACCGTAACTTCATCTTCCTTTAAGATAAGTTCTGACTATTTGAAAATAAATCTAGGGATCAACAACACATCTCTAATGAGGTACAGGTTTAAGAATAAACATCTTCAAAGAACTCATCATCCCTAGATTATGTAATAGTAATCACACCAAAGTCAGAAAAAATCACACCAAAGTCTGAAAAATCAGAACACACAACCAAAAATCTATATGTAGAAGTATACTCATCATACCTTATATGAAGACACAATCAACATTTTTGGTTTCTATCTACTTATTTTAGGAAGACGAATGGCAAACTTAGTCAAACACCCCCACACTTCGACGCATTCATAAGAAGGTCATCTACCTATCCATAAATCATATGGAGTTTTATCTGATCTTTAAGGATACTCTATTCAGGATATACTAGTTAACATGACTGCCTCCCCCCACAAGGCCGCAGGTAATCCTGAACTAATCAACATGACAATTATCATCTTCTTAAGGATACAGTTGTTATGTTCAAGGCTTCTAATTGGTTTTGAACTTCAAGTTTATACATCTTAAGGCTTCTAAGGCATCATCATTATCCCTAAGCAAGTATACAAGACAGTATCTCGTACAATCATCTACGGAAGTTATAAACCATCTGTTACCATAGTGGTTTTGGGTTGAACTCATGTCAACTAGGCCTAACTGAATTAATTCTAAGGGCTTAGAATTACTCTGAACATTTGTGTTAAAAGATTTTATAGCATATTCATTTCACTTTTGTGTTCAATATCCAAACTAAATTTGGGTACGTAGCCTATGCTAGGCAGTTTATGCATTGACTTATAATTTTACGGTTCCAAGTCTACCATGCAAAACATTCAAAGATACACAAAAGAAAACATAAGAATCAATTATGTTCACTTCATCAGATTTTCCTTTAAACTTATATATAGACCCTAAGTCCTCTAACTGTTGCCTAAAAAATCAATGCCCTTAGTTATAACAAGTTTTCCACATTTAATTAAGATTTTCAATCTTTTACCATCTTCAAGAGAACAAGATACAAGATTCTTTCATATGCTCGGAACATGAAAACTTCATTCAGTGTGAGAATATTACAGATATGAGCTTATGCTCGACCTTTCCCTTTTATGCAACCTCTGTCGCAGATGAGTTACTCATATAGAGTTTCTCGACATCCCTTATCCTCTGATAAGAGGTGAATAAGTCTCTGTTTCAACAAACATACTTAGTGGCTCCAGAGTCCACCCACCAGTCTCTCATATTGGTTATTAAAATAACTTCCGACATCATGTCAATGAACTCGTTCTAATTTGTTTCAACTAAATTAGAATTAACTTTCTACTTACTAAGGTTTTATGTTGTCTACACTTTACTACCGTATGACCCGGAATTTTACAAACATAACAATCACCCTTAATTAAAGTAACGTCGGATTCAGTTTTACGAAACATACCTTTCTTATGAAGACTACGGTTAGAGTTGTGTTTGATATTCCCGCCTTTGTCAGCTTTGGAAGAATTGTGTTCATCCACATGCGCCTGGTAGCCATGTTCCTTTTCAATTTCATGTCACAATCTTCGTTTATACTCTGACCACGGACACGGTAATTTCCCAATCACCTAATACACCACATCTCATAAACCTTAGTTCCGAAACGGAAGATAAAATATGAGTTTTGAAGATAATATCTAGATTTACAAACTTCGTTTGAACCACCATATCAAAAAACTCATGATTACCCCATAAAAAATACTTTAGTTAACAACAAAAGTTTGCCCGTCAGAATTTTTCAGGAACATTTGTCTGTTTTGTAAAATATCAAAAAAATACTTTTACAACTCCAAAAATTCTGAAATTTTACGTGAGTAAAACTATCAGGATGTCTACTACGTTGTGTCAAAAGGGTTAATCGAAATTCCTTTTAGGTTAAGAGATAATATCGAAACTCTACAGCTGACCAAACAATTGTTTTTGTTTTTCACTCCACAATTAACATCCATGATTCACAAACCAACCAACCATTTTCGATTATTACAAATTTTAATGTCTTAAGATTGTTGAGTGCAATAATTAAAATAAAGAAAAAATCAAATAAACAAAAGTTATTGATACTTATCTCCTTTATAATGGAATTGATCGATTGACGAAACGAACGAGCTTCTCATATCTCCACAACAACAACAAGGCAAAACTTTGGAAAAACAGAGTGAGTCACGTGTTCAACACGTTTCCCTTAAGACATTAGCGCCCGGATACACTCAAGAGTGATGCTATAGCCCTCACAGGACGGATATCTTCAGGATAAAACACCCTACTACACCTACTAATAGCATATGTAGTAGATGCTCAACTTGAGCTTGGCAACTCCGAAAAAACCGTTAAGGAAAATCGCGAACTCTTAAGAAACCCTGTAAAATATTTTCTCTTAGGGGTCCCTCTAAAATATAGAGCAACCCCTTTCCCATTTTACAAAAATAGTGAATTTGTTTATATAATTGACAAATACAACTTAAGAAGAAAAACTCCCCGATGTGGGATTAAAAGGTTTATATAGTTTCTTAAAACTACTAAAAATTGGAAACTCCACGATGTGGCACTAAAAAGTCTCATTCACAAAATAAAACAATAAATTATAATTTTTTATTAAAACTTTAAAAAATTATTTTTTTACTAATCGTTTTCCAACAAAAACATGTGGTCGAAGATAAACAAGATCTAATATTAATAGGGTAAGAATCCAATGATATGGTTAGAATGACATTATCATAATATGGTGACGCCTTTTTTTCTAAAATATTTAGACGATGATGAATTTGAAGCTAAGATTTTGCTGACATGTTCCTCGTATAAAATTATACATTCCTACAAAAAAAATATTCTGAAATATGAAACTTCACCATCCATGAATTTTAATTTCAACTGCTTCAATGGTTGGTATTCAAAATGATAGATGGTGGTCTCATACAACTCATAATTCTCTCATTTTTGGTTGGACTATAGAGACTTACTAGGATATGACTCGTGCCGTGACGACACGGGATTTAATTTATTCTCGGTGTTGCCGAATGATTGTTTCTTATCGTATTTCGACATATGTCCTGTTAAATCTAACTCCAACGTCATTACGTTGTGTCATTTTTTCCTAGTGTTGTTAGAATTTACTTTTTTACATACGTACGGTAGACACGCTGCTCAAGACGTTGTTTTAATGATGATCTCTAATAAACAATCACCTATTTTGACTTAAATTTGTTCTTTTTTTAGTTGGTTGAAGTATACTTAAATTTGTTTTGAATGCATAATTTGAGACTAATAATTAACCAAAAACATATAAAGCTAATAAATAGCGAAATTGTGGAATTTTACTTAAAAATATTTGTAAAATATGAAAACATCAAAATTGAACGATAACAACTTTTACATGATTGCTACCCCATACTATTCCAATACCTTTACAAAGTTCTTTGAAACTTTAGAATATAAGTTCTAAAAATTGTATACAGAGAGAAAAAGAATATAAGAGATGATGCATATGCTGGTGTTCATGTTCCCAAAATCCAACATGTCGCGGTTCCATACACACTTTTTCAGTTTTTCCTATGCGTACAAAAATATAGGATTAACATCCAACTTACTTCAGAAATCAAAGAGAATACATGTATGCACACCATTTTGTACATAACCTTGAAAGGAACATTAATGCTTGATGACTACATGAGGCTAAATTTAACCTATGTCTAACCAACTATTTAAGATAACCCATTCCATACCGAGAATGATTGCCGATATATGTATAAGTGGATTGTTGTTAGTAAAATCTTTCATCGATATCAACATGCCAACGATCAAACGGAAAAAATTATTTACAAAAGCATAAGTTCCAATAGTTCACCTGTATAATTTGAGGAAAAACATCGGTTCCACATTATATCAAAAAGACATGAAATTTAATAGCTTATTTAAAAGAGTAGTTTGAAGTGAGACTGCTGCAACGACCAAATGCAACAGAAAGTAATTTTTTTAATATAAGATGGTAGTGTTGTTGGTGTTCCAAACTTTCTCCAGTTGCATATCTATATTCATTATGAGATAATGTTACCAATTAACTGTTATAAGGAAATATTGTGCCTAAGGAAATTCTTCATGACTATCGTACAGGCTTTCTAATTTGTTACAATATTAAAATAAATTACTCAACATAATTGATCCCAAACGACTAATCTATACAAAAGTGACACACTAACTCAACATGATCTTATCCCTATTGAATCATAGGCACTTGAGAATAAAAAAAGGGTAGGGAACTAAGTACGATACTGGAAAGAGATGTAAGATTTAGTTTTAGTCTCATTAAATAACACGACACATGCCACCATCATTTTACCGTGAACATAAATCATCAAGCAACTGATTACTGATTTTATTCCCTGAAAAAATGAAATTTTTATTGAACCAACCGACGTTCGGCATGCACCACAATCCCAATTCATAATCTATGTTTCTATTGGACACTACCAACATATTTTTCATAAAATATTTTCTAGCTTTTCCTTGTTCGGCGAATTCCCAACAAACAGATTTCACAGACCAATATCGATATAATTATAAGGTAACACACTAATAACACAAACTCTGACTTTCAGTTATCCTGTAAAAACTGAAATATAGAGACTGTTGATAATTGATAATATCTTATTTAGAAGTACATGAATAAAGTGTTAAAAGAGCCAAATGATATGAGAAACTTACAATTCTACAACCTCCTTGTTCATGTCAACATATGTAGACCTTCTGTCAAAACATTCACATAATTGATAATTTACATTTGCTCCTACCTCTGTCGTGTTATACCGAAGCTGCTACACTTCCCCCACTCCCTTCCCCCATTAGGTGTCATGGTTCTTAGCCCTTGATCCCTGGATTGAGATTAACAGGGGGTCTCATTATTATTGGATTTAACCAATAGATGCTTGATACATAGGTGGGGAAAAGAAGTGGGGGAAGGGAGCAGGGTATTATATCATTTTTCGGTGTTATACAAAACTGAGCTTAAAACTTATTGAGAATTGTATGAACTGAACATATAGTAGGTCCCTCGTAAAAAATACCGAACTTTTATACTTTATCCGAGCTCAATTGGTATTAAGGGTCTAAAAGTAGCTTGCAGTGAGACCAACAGTACAGAAACGCGAATAAACCTTTCACCCGACCTTATATATATATTGGGCAAACGAATCTGACCTTGCGCAAACCCCCTAAATAACATGTTAATAATAACGATATCCTATATTATACTTCGTGAACATTGCTACAATGGACTCTAGCAGTGCTAAATTCATCCGGAATACGTAACGAAAAGATTTTTACCAAACCTCAATGTACGAATCAAATACTGGTATTTACCTCGACAGATAAAACCAACCTGTGTCCCTTCTCCCTTGCTTTAAGTGGTATTTCATTTCCGAAAAAGTTTCGATGAACCTGCAAATTTAAAAAATTGAAATGATAATACAGCTAAATGCAAAGGAAAGATTTCAAAATATTTTATAAACTAACTTAAAATTCAGAAATTAATTAGACTGCTAACAGATCTAACTCAAGTAAGAAAAGCACTAAAATCATCACATACACACCAGAACAACAAATACAATAACAGAAAAACACCCAAAAAACTCCAACTTATCAATACAACAAAAATGACCAAATATTGTAAAACCAAGAGTTCCAAAGTAAGACTAATTTATAAATGTTTGAAACTTCATTTTTATTAAATCAAAGAACCTAATCGACGAATGGATCTCCTCTATAATTATTCACATTACAGTACAATACCTTAAAATAATTTATGTAGTTGAATATAGAAAATGTCTATTTTTCGGTATTTGGTTCGTAGAATCAACTTCCATTTGCCCATATTCGATGTCTACAGAAGATGAAAAATTTTAGGTTAGCTAAAGCCGACAAGATTTCTATAAACACAAAAAATAAGTACGATGAACTAAAAGCTAATTCAACTGGTAGTGCTCGCGTATTAACACTTCAAGTGAGACTTGGAAATCATACCAAAAAGTAAATTTACAGGATTAAGAATAACATATAGAACTTGAAAAATAATCAACCTTTATAATTCTTGTGAAGAGTAAATGGGATGCACAAAATCAAATTCAAACAGAACTTAATAATCTAAAATAAAATTAATTGGGGAAAAATAAAAATATTCACCATACAAATTTAAAAATGAAATTCTAATTCAAAGAGCAGAGAGAAATACAAACATTAAGTTGAAAACGCTGCAACTACTGCGCTTTAATACCATTTGATGAATCTAAGCTAATTCAACTGGTAGTGCTCACGTATTGACACTTCAAGTGAGACTTGGAAATCATACCAAAAAGTAAATTTACAGGATTAAGAATAACATATAGAACTTGAAAAATAATCAACCTTTATAATTCTTGTGAAGAGGAAGTGGGATGCACAAAATCAAATTCAAACAGAACTTAATAATCTTAAATAAAATTAATTGGGGAAAAATAAAAATATTCACCATACAAATTTAAAAATGAAATTCTAATTCAAAGAGAAGAGAGAAATACAAACATTAAGTTGAAAACGCTGCAGCTACTGCGCTTTAATACCATTTGATGAATCCAATGAGCGCTAATCTAATCTTTACACAAATTAACCCTAAAACCACAAAATAAAAATAAAAAATCTGAAACATTTCTCAATAACCCAGATTTAAAAACACCAATTGGATGAAAAAAATTTTTGATGAAAATTAATAAACTATAAAAAAGTATAAACTATAAGAGAACAAATATAATAACTAACCGTCTTTTCAATATGCAGTGGATGATAAAGAGATCTTCTTTGGTAGAAATATATTACACATTGGAGAAATTGAAATATTACGGGCATAAGAAGATCTTTTAATTTTTAATTTTTTTTTGATGAAAAAAAGACGATGAAGAAGATGAAACAACATAATCATTTTTTTTTGAAGCATGAATTAAGAGGGAGTTTAATTTATAATAAAATAAACGGTTTCACATTGAAATGTGAAGAATAACTCTAAATAAATGACACTGGGAAGGTGAAGTGGATATTGAAACGTGGCTCGATCTGGACCCTTGGAAATGTAGATTGAAAATCTTAAAAGCAGTGTCTCAATCTCAACCCTTCTTTATATGCTAAAAATGTAAAATATATGACTCGATCTGAACCGTCCTTTATATGTCCGAAATGTGGATAACCGTCCATATGGAAAAACATCATTGTCCCTTATAATATAGATAAGAAGAACATGTCACAAAAATATTAACTTCAAATTCATTGTCTTTTGGGTTCGGTCGAAAAAATGTCGTTATAATGTCAAAATTATGTCACTTTAACCATGTCAACGGATCCTACTCCATATTAATATGGCTACTATAGATGTTTAGAACTTTTGTACACATTGAAAACATTTCTTCAAATCCTACCAATTTGACATGATTTATACCTGAAATTAAAGGGTAATATCAAATCCATATAAAACAAGTAATCATGGACACTGGATCTCTGGATTGGTATTGCCTCGATAATATTAGTATTACTTTATCAGTCATGGGATTTGATATCCAAGCTTCATCTTACTTTCTTTATACTACTTATACCACAAAA
>NC_039361.1:54574075-54652724 GCF_003573695.1 Papaver somniferum
AAAAAAAAAAAAAAAACATCGATTCTTTTATATACAAAAGTTTCTCTACTGAAGTCCCAATTGTCAAATGTCGAATAATTTTTTTTCTTCTTTTTGCTCGATAAAAGTAGGAATATGTTGAATAAATGCCTTTTTTTTAGCACCCGATTGAACAAATGTTAATATAAAAATTGAATAACACGAGGAGACTTCCATCTCCTACTTATACTTGTTAAAGATATGTGTTAGTTGTTATATTCACAAATATACGATATTTGTTTAAAATGATGGAATTTTAAATACCTACTCGGAGTGTCAGCTTGCCTTATTATCTTCAGATTTGATGTTTCCATGTAAGTGTTCTCCATATCTGTATTCGTACTTGTGAAATATTAGTTTTTTAGATGAGATATTGCATTAAAAACTAAGACTCATAGAGAGTCGAGGTTGCAGAAGAAATAAAGCTATCTAATCTGGGATTTAAAGGGTTCCCCATATTATATTTATCTACTATAAGTTGCTTAATACTACAAGCTGGTGGAGATGTTCCCCATTCCACGGGAGAGTTCACAGTTTTAATAAACTTATCCAAAATATCTGCTACTTGATTTCCTAGTCTAGGAATAAAGACAAAACCCAAAAAATTGGTACATAGGTGAACTATTCTATTTGATTCATTCATACAGGCTTTGGCACGCCAAGAGATGTCTGCATTGTGTCCATGGATGTAGTTGAAAATGCTTTCACAGTCTCCCTCGATACTGAAATTATGAATCTGTCTCTTTATCCCAAAGTGTTGCCTGCAAAACTCCTTTAGCTTCTGCCTCTTGTGGGTCAAAACCTGCTGCATGTGATGCTTTTCCTCCTTCACGATCTCCTGTATCATTTCTCAAGATAAAAGCACAAGTAAAAGGTATTAATTCTGAGATCTGAGAAGCATCCACATTAATATTTAGTGTATTTGAACTTGGAGCTTTCCATTTTAGGAGTTAATCTCTTATTTTGTCTAGGTTTAGTAGGTTTCTTGTTTTGGTAGACCAGAAATCAATATGTCTCTGAATTTCTAAGGCTAGATTAACAACATTTTTAAATTTGTTCTCAAAGATTCCATCACATCTTTCCTTCCAAATAAACCACATTTTAGTGAGTAGAAATTCTAAGGAAATTTTTGTCCTAGGATTAGTCATCTAGGTTTTGCAGAGCTTTAGAATTGTACTTGAAGTATCTAGATTTAAAGATACATGATTAGGAGAAGAGTTCCAAACTGATTTATCATATGTGCAATGGAAGAGAAGATGTTATGTTGTTTCTGTTTCAATCCTACACATTGTACATAAAGGTGTTACATCTTTAACTTTGCCAGAAAGTTTAGCATTAGTGGGAAGTGCATTTTGAAGACATTTCCATAACAATAGTTTGATTCTTTATGAGATATTTAGTCTCCATAAGGCTTTCCAAAAAGACTCTGGTAATGATAAATGGACTATATCTAGACCATTTTGATTCAATTTCTCATACATAGATTTTATGAGAAATGATTATTATTCAAAGGTATTGTGTCCTCCTAAAAAGCTGGAACATTAATTTAGCCACTCCCGAAAATCATTAACATTCATCTTCTTTAAGATGGTCCACCTGATAAGATAATTGCTCCTACACTGAATCTGGAAAATAGGCCATCAGTTTGGAAACATAATCATGAACCAATAACAAAACCTAACTCACCATAATATTCTACCACCATAAGTTTCCAGTGGACACAATTTTGTCCACCAAAAACACGACTTTTTCTCGGGGAAAACATTAAATGGAGGATTATCCACCTTCATGAAAACCAGATTCATCAAATCTCTATCCACCTTTTTCCGAATTGTAATTTGAAATTTAAACGGAAAACCATCTCAGTTACGGCCTGGAATCTTATATTTTCTTACCACTTAGCGATCTGAATTCCACTCGTCACAGGCATAAACCAAACTACCATAATCTGCCTGCCAACTAATCAAAAACAAACCTACATATATCACCTCATTTTATGTTGCCTTTTTTGGGCATTCTTGTTAGCCATAAACTTATATAAAGAAGAAAACTGTGACTCTCTCTCTTCCAACATCATCAGAGTTGTCGTACGGACGGAACATGAGTTCACCTGAGCTAGTAAGGTATTCCCCCACATCTGCCGACCTAGAAACCTTTACCAAACAACATCAATCACGTGATCACTAAAATACTCAGTTGGATAAACACCTCCCTGGAACAAAACGAACAGAATTTGTTATTAATGAGGCCACTACGACCTATTAAATGAGTTTTCATATGCAAGAGTCCTTGAACTACATGGTTTCAACAACGACGTACAATATTTAGGGATAACCACAGATTTGTGGAGAGGCATGGGTTTATGGTTGTGTCGGTCTTAACAATAACAATCCAAAGTAGGCAAGAGTCTTCTTTGAATTAGATTTTCAAAACCTAGTTTATTTTGTCAACTGCAGATTTGTATCACCGTGGTACTTGAAAAATCTGCTTAATAAAATTTGGGCCGCCTAATGTGATTAATTTTAAAGCATATACTCCACCATATTTATAGAAACTTATTTTGAGGGATACTCAAATGTTTTGAGGCATACCTATGGTGCCAAAATAGGGTCACTAGGTAAAAAAAACTCACCACCCCTTATCTATCCATTTTTTATAATAGCATAACTATCCTTATATGATTAATATTAATGGTTATGATTAGATTTAATAATGATAATAAATTAAGAATGTTATGGATTGATTAAAATTAAGGTATTAGTGGTAATTAGTGGAGAAATTATATTTACATGAAAGAGTTGAGGTTTTTGATAAGAAGAAGAAGAATGAAAAAAAATACTTTGGTTTTGAGATTTTAGTGATTAGAAGTGACCAAAATGTGTTATTCGAATCAGATTCACATGTATACTTGTAGACGATGTTTGATCTCCATTTTTTAGGTTGAATTGTTAAAAAAATTGAATTTTTACAACCTAGATCTACTGACCAGATTAATGGTTCGGCTGATAACATTTCGAAGAATATCATCAGTCGAACCTATGATTAACTCAGTGTGTTTTTTAACAAAGTGAAGTTCGGCTATTGTTTTCATGATTAATTATCAGCCGAATTGTTTTTCGGAGACATAAAAGACGAAGAACAATTATTTGGGTTCCAATATGCGGATTCGAAGCTAAAAGTCTTTGCACAACGCTTTACGTGACTCATTTATACTTGTGATTTTAATCAATGATCAATAATTTATAAATCAACAACTAATCACCAAAGAAAAATAAAATCAAAACGGTTTGGTTAATGATTAAATTAAGTTATGAATGATAATGATTTTGGATTTTGGTTAGTTTAGATTTATGTTTTAAATTTAGGGTATTTAAGTAATTTAAATTAATTAAGGGTAACTTGGTAATCTACCCATTACTATGACACCCCTTGTAAACCCACTCTAGATAGGAAAATGGTTTTGTATGCCTAAAAACAGGTTTCCATTTATAAAGAACCCAACTGTTTGTACCCTTTATAAAACAACTGCAAATCCCGTTAGGCAAGCCCGCCTAGCCTGTATTTATTTCCGCTAACCCAAAAGGAAGTTTCCAGCTTCCCAGGTTACTTGCAAATGAACTTCAACTCATAACTAGAGTCTAACATAAACTATATAAATATATGGGTCTAAATCTTAAGAGGGGGGAGTTTTTACATGCTTTCTAACCCGGAGAAAACCATTGTAATGCTTATATCAATAAAAATATTTTCTCCGAGGGGATTCTTCCATGGATGTAGACATAACTCGTTGAACCACGTTAAATTTTTGTCTTCTTTATTTATCTTCAATTCGTGTTCTAATCATATTTCACATCATCGTTATAAAATCAACTATGTTTCGTGACGAAAGTTATTTTGGTACAAACATTTGGTACCGACTAATCTTTTTGTATCATCAGAAGTTTCGATGATCTTTACAAATCAAATTTTCACAATTTAACAATTAATATGGCATGCTTACTTTATTCATATTTTTCTTTTCCTACTCTATCACGCCAAAAATGTTTGAGCCTCTTGTTGCCTTCTTATCTATTTTGGTTATGCATATATCATACAAACACATATTTATATATTATCGAGTAGTTTGTTTTGTAAGTGTATGTTTGTGAATATCTAAGCACCAAGATCAATGCTGACAAGTACTAGTGTTGTGGTATATGGTTCGCTTCAATATTGATGATTCATATATGGCAGAAAATATGAGTTTATACCTTATTATCCCTCACTCAACTTGGATTTACGTAATAACATATTACTAAAGAAACTAAATATTAGTGGTGCCTGATAATACTACACTACGCCAATCTATAATACTACAACTAGCAAACATAAGAAACTTGTTGTTAAGGATGCATCTTGGTTTGACACTTAAAAATTAATATCCTTAAATAGGCAATAAAAACATGGAAACCAAAATGTACGCCAAGCATTTTTTATAGTTCAATACACAAACTAAGAGTCTTTTGGTCTACAAAAGAAAATGTTAACATGAACGATAAATGAAACATGCATACAAGTGTAGATGACATTGCTCGAACTCTTCAATGTTTAGCCTTGCATCATCATAAGTATTTTCAATCTCACATATCATGTAAGTGTTGCTCTCATAGCAAGAACAAAGTCTCTCCTAACACCTGAGTATATAAATCCTTGCAAAAAACCACGTATAAGGTCTTGTTCTAAACACGCTCCCAACACTCATTGTTGGTTCAAAGCCTCGTACTTAATACAAGCTACATGTCATCCAGCTCTGGAAGCGAGCGTCGGAGCCTTGTTATGATGCGAGCATAAATCCTTGACGCAACCGCAAGCACACTATATTCTACTCGAGTCTCGACTAGCTCTTGAGCATCATAAGTACATTACTTGGTAAAAGTCTCATCTAGAACGTTAGCAAACTCGTTGCAAGTTGCCGCAGTTGGAACATCTTTGTAATATTTCTATAAGCAACAGGGCAAGCTATGTTTTACTGCAACAATAATAACTCACGCTTGGAGACGCTTTACATCTTTTCCAGTCGATGCAGACAGAAAAACAAACTTCTTAACCTTCAACTTGGGCGATGTTTTTACCCTATATAAAACAGTCGTCAAGCCCGCTAGTCAAGCCACTTAACCCGTATTCACTTCTGCTAACCCAAAAAAAGGCTCAAGAAATTTCCAATTGTTTTACAACCCAAGTTACTTGCATATTAAGTTTATCTCATAATTAGAGTCTAACATGGACTATGTAACTATATGGGTTTAAACCCTAAGAGGAAGGTGTTTTTCTATGTTTTCTAACCAGGAGAAAAAACATTGTTATGCTTATATCAATAAAACATCTCTCTTGGGGATTCGTGCTTGGATGTAGGCTTAAATCACGAAACCACGTTAAATTCTTGTCTCATTTATATATCTTTAATTCGTGTTTTAGCCATATTTCACATAACCGTCATGAAATCAATAGTATTTTATGTCAAAATTTACGTTGGTAAAAATAACAACCAAATATTGGGATTTGGAACTCACCCAACAGATGGAAGTCGATAGGGATCCTTCGAGACAACAACTGAAAATAGGAAGTCATGACACCACCTCAACCACATATGACGATATTTCCCACCCTTTGGACACCCACACTGGTAGGTGGTTTTGTTCCTAGGGTTTTTCAGGACCCCAAAAGGCCTCGTTAACATGGAGAATCCAAGATGCACACCCTCTCAACTATGAGCGACGGTATTTCCCACCCTTTGGATACCCACATGGGTAAGTGATTTTGTTCCTAAGGCTTTTTAGGACTCCAAAAGGCCTAGCCTACATGGAGAATCCGAAGCATACCTTATTAGTCTTATATCGCTCAGGAAGTGTCAAGAGCCTGGGCTAATAAGGTACGCTTCAATTTTCCATATTGACGAGGCCTTTTGGGGTCCTAAAAATCCTAGGAACAAAACTACCTACCATGTGGGTGTCCAAAGGGTAGCCAATATAGTCGCTCGTAGTCGAGGGAGTGTTACAAACTTGGTATCAGAGCCGAGGACGACTCTCTTATGGGTGTGGGTGAAATAGTCTCATATTGCTCACGAAGCGTCCAAAGCCCGGGATAATAAGGTCCATCTCGGATTCTCCATGTTGACGTGGCCTTTTGGGGTCCTAAAAATACCAAAAACAAAATGTGGGTAATATCGTCGGTCGTGTTCGAGGGGGTGTTACAGGTAGCCCGGCTTTTTGAACCAAATCATAACCAATGAATTTGTGAGTGTAACCTACCCATGTGTAATACCGTTTTAAGTTTGATATATTATTATATGCTTTAAAAAAGACACTAACTATATGAAGTGTGTTATGCTTGTGCATTTATGTAACACACCAAAAGTGTTAGAGCATTGCTCGGTCGAACTCGCATGCGTTGCTATCTCAATCATGTTTGTCAGTGTTAGTGATCAAAACTATAAGTCTTGATTTTTAATCTAGTATAGCTAAGGTCTCAGACTAGGATAGAAAGTGTAGTTGAGCTCAAGAACTCCATGGGGATCATCATACAAGACGAAGGACTACTCAAGGAACTGGTGGATCTTCATCGACTAAAAGGTATGTGGAGACTTGAACTTATCTATCACTCAAAAGTCTATTTATCTCCTATCTTGAGACAAAAGTCATTTTTCTATATAGAATTAGATTATACACATTTGGTATTTCGAGCCGAGTTTATCTCACCTATCTATTTCTCGAAATATGTGTTGGTAAGCTTTCTCTTTAGCCATGTTCATATTTACCTAGTGACGAAAGTCATTTTATGTTTCAATCACTTTGAAAATTGCTCTGACGAAAAATGGTTTGTGAATAACAACTATATAACGTCCTCTGAGAATGTTTCAATGATTGAAATGAGAGTTTAGATTATATAACTATTGAGGGATATAAGCATTGTTGTGGAAACACATATATGTATAAGTCCTTATTCCTTGAACCGAAGTTTGCGAACTTTGTTGATCAAGTGAACCGGAGTAGTGCGTGAGCTAAGTCCGCGAACTCAGTCCATGAACCCAGTCCGCGAACTAGCGAAGTTCTCAAACCCGAGAATTTCTGCTGGAGTTTGTAAACTCCATCTGGGAACTTAAGTCCACGAACCCAGTCCGCGAACTTGAGTAGTTTATATATAAAAGCGATGTTTGTGATCTTATTCATGTTAACTAAGGAATGCAATTGTAAACCGTGGATATATAGTTCATGAACCGATTCAAGTGAGTCACGTCGTTTTTGCTTCAATTGTGTCTTGTGTAGTACATAAGATTTCCTTGCAATTGAACAACTCTCTAACTAGTTCATTTGAACTAGTTATGGTGAAGAAGAATATGGTTGATATGAAAGTGATCATATGGCTAACCATTTGGTTAAATATTGTTGAACCAACTAATGTACGAGTTTGGGTACGGTTACACAAGCCTAGAAACTTGCATTTCATTTGTGTATAACAACCTATGTTTTCGATCTAACGGTTGATAAATATTAGCTTGAATCAAATCAGGTTTTCATCTAACGGTGAATATTGAATGCTTTGTTACCAACCTAACATTGATTGCAAACCCTGATTTGAAAGACTATATAAGGGAGAACTCTGGCAACTGGGAAACCTAATCCTCACACATTCTGTGTGATACTAGTTGTGCTAAGCTAGAGTCGATTCTCCTTTAACCTTTGGTTTTTTCTTCTAAACCAGTTTAACGACTTAAAGACTTCATTGGGATTGTGAAGCCAGGCCGATACTACTTTCTTGTAGTTGTGTGATCTGATCTTGCTGTTTCTATCGTACGAGTACAATTGTAATAATTGGCTTGAGATTTATATATGTGATAGGCAAGATAAAAGGTAATCACAAACATCTTCGTCTCATCGTTTAGGATTCCACAATATATTTTTTCGCAGCGTCGATTAAGATTATTGTGATATGATTGATAATACTAGGTTGTTCTTCGGGAATATAAGTCCGGATTATCAATTGGTTCCTGTTTACCTTGATTTATCAAAAGACGGAACAAAACTCGTAGGTATATTCGTGGGAGACGGATTTATCTATTACTGTAGACTTTTCTGTGTGATGCATATTTGTTTATTAAAGTCTTCGACTTTGGGTCGTAGCAACTCTTGGTTGTGGGTGAGATCAGCTAAGGGAATCAAGTACGTAGTATCCTGATGGGATCAGAGATGTATGAGCATACATGTACCTTGGATCACTGTGAGATTGGTTGGGGTTCAATTACAGTCCAGAATGATGTTAGTTTGGAGTAGGCTAGTGCCTATAGCGGCTTAATACAATGTGTGTTAAATCTGGACTAGGTCCCCGGGTTTTTCTGCATTTGCGGTTTCCTCGTTAACAAAATTCTGGTGTCTGTATTATTTCTTTTCCGTATCATATTTTGTTATATAATTGAAATATCACAGGTTGTGCGTTGTTCAATCAATTAGAATATCCGACCTTTTGGTTGTTAATTTAAATTGATTGACACTTGGATATTGGTCTTTGGTACCATCCAAGTTATCTCTCTTTGATAAAGACTCGCATATTTCTATTTGCTTGAGTATAGATCAAATCGAGAGATTGAGATATAAAACTCTTTGATTTACTTTTATCTAGATTGAGTCTGACTGTCTAGTTGATTCTCTAGAAAGTATATTGGAGTTTGTCCATACAAATTGTTAAGCAAAAGATTGGGTGTGGTTATTAGACCCCCGCTTTTTCAAAAACTAAAGTATACTCGGGAAAGTGGATGTTCCTTTTATAAAGAAGTGTTTTTCTTTATAATTTGCGGGTATAAGCATACGATATGTACAAACCAACTCCACTAGAGCTTCCTCCTGAACATTTATGGCGTCGGCCCCCAAAAATGTTTTAAAACATGCCTCGATATATCTTCAACCCTACCTTATTTATAGTGGTGATATTCTAAAAACTCCACTTAATCGAATTATAACAGAGATTGTAGGTTAAAAAGATTAACTACAAAATAAGTACTTCCAATTTGATTTCCACGTAACTACTTATAGTATACCATGTATTCAAAATATTTTGCAGTCATTTACGATGTATAGTTGACTAGTTGTGTTATTTCTCTAGGTTCTAAATCACATCTGCGTCATAACAAGTTGAGGTTCAAAATTCACTTCAAAATAGACTCTGGAAACTTGGTTTGCTTCGTGAAATCCGACCATGCAAATAAAGGATGAGACAAACACCATATATCATAATAGAACATAATTATATAGAAGGAAACCAGCGGAAAAGTGATTGGAAAGCATGTCGCTAACTGAATTCAGACAAGTTCTTTCTTCCCTACCACATGGGATCATAACAAAATTATATAATTAAATGACTCCATGGGTACAATTTATTCGTATTTATTTTCTTTCTAATTTAATAATATTAATTTACACTTCAAAAAAAAAAAAGATTATGTATCGGAAGTACTAAAAAAAATTACAAAGTATACACCCTACACGTGATTTATTGACAAGGAAATCTCTAGGACCAACTGGAAGGACGATGGAACCGTGTACACCACCAATTATTTTTATTTTTATATATATCAGACGCACCTTCTCAATCTTTTCGATTCCTAAATATCAAACAGACAAGGTGACTTTGATAATAATCTAAGTTCGAAAAGGAACCGATTATAAGATCGATCAATGTATGATTAATGTATAAATGTAATTAATTTAAATTATAATGCAGAAGTAAAGTTAACTCAAGCATAAAAGATTATGTTAAGGTTGTGCGGTTTTGAATACCATCAGAGTTAAGCAGCTATAAAAATGCAATCTTGTGTAGTTAAAATAAAATAAACTACCCTTAGTTACTTATTTTCCTCAACTGCCTACAACCAATGTGGCCAACACACATGCATCACTCAGTAGAATCTACTGTCAAGATTTGCTTCGCAATCCATCATGAATACTTTTGAATCACTTAACAAAATCCACTATCAAGGGTTGCTTCGCAATCCGTCATGAAGACTTCTGCAACCCTATCTTTTAGGACGTCTACCAAACAGTAAAGGATCAACCTGTTCGGTAACCTCTCACTACCAAATCACAAATCAAACATTATACGATTATGTTCAAAATCAATGCTCTTCCATTTAGATTTATACCAATAAAATATAAGATCTAAAACTCCTTAATCAAGATTTACGATTGTATAGTAATCCACATGATTACAAGATTTACTTTGCAACCAAACAACTTGTTGATCAACAGTAACTACATTTATCTAAGATAAACTACTTGTTTCTCCCAGAAAATAATTGCATCCAGATCAATAACACAAAAGAACTTTTAGTCTTGAAAGTGTTCAATCTTCCTAATCTTCAAAAGTCTTGATTCCACTATATGATTTGTGTTATTGATTGAAGTACTGAAATAACGAGGGTACTCAAGTACACCGTAATCTTTTCGTTTTCAACCTATAAGTCCAAGACCTTGAGTTATCGTCTATGGATAAAGTCGAGACAATACAATAACAAGGTAAAGACTTGATAAGAGTTACAGTATAAAACCGATATACTATCAAGTGTCTTGGATTAACGTACGAGTGTTATTTACTTTATTATAACTAAACAATTATAATTTGTAAGTAAAGTAAATGACACGGCAAAACTTTTTTAATGAGGAAACCGCAGATGCATAAAAACCCCGGGATCTAGTCCAGCTTTGCATACTCTCATAATTAAGCCGTTATACAAAAAACAAATCCAACTTTGTATAGTTGAGACCAAGTAATCTACCTCTAGTTACTTAGTTCTCTCGGTATCCCTGCGCCTACAACCGTCTGGCCAACGGATGTGAATCCCAAGATAAATCACTATCCTAAGTTGTTTTACAGATGTAAAGTCTTAAGCACTCAACTCATTTTGATCGTCTTCCAAATAGTAAGGGAAAAAAGTTGTTTGGTAACCACTCTTACCAATCTTTAAGAATAAAGATATGTTGAGTTCTTGACAAAGGATCTTCCGTTCAACACGTAAACTCCTTTTTCGGGTAAGATCAATCAAGATATGAAATAATCAGATCTAGATTCACAAGCTATCAGATTCAGATATTGAAGAATACCAGCAAGTGATAAAGTAGTCGAAATAGTTCCTCGGTCCTACTCAGTTAGGGAGCTTGGAGCGAAGAGCAATAACTTCGGACTTGGAAATCGCCAAAACTTTGTATAATACTCAGAATCTATTTATTAGAGATGCATATATTGCTGCTCATAAGTCATGATTTGTACTTAATTAAAATTAAAATTTTAACACTATCATGTAATTAAGTGTGTAATATTGTTATATTGAACGTATTTATCATGTACCTGAAGGTTTTTATATTTGATAACTCTCATCTGAGGGGTTAAGAGATTTTTATTATCAGATTTTAGTGCATGCAATGCCAACTCGGAAAAACCGTTAACACGTTTTCCTCAAAAATCGTTCCAAATCGGAAAAATCGTCCATCTTAATCGCTAAAAATCGGAAATGGCTTGGAATAAAAAATCGCCTCGGTCATATAGCCTGTAGCGATTACTCAGTGAGTAATCGGCCTTGGAGAGCGATTTTGACTACATTTGCCGATTTGTACAGCTACTTAATCAAATCTACCAAAGATAGGTAAGATCTTAGTCGAATCCTGTAATGACCCGTACCTCCACCGATATTGTATCCACTTAGCCACTTCGGTTATCTAGCAGTGTGGGGTTTTCAACGGGCATCACTGCAGTAATCCAACAACAACTTCCCAGATGGTTACCCATCCTAGGATTGCTCCCACCCGAGCACGCTTAACTGCAGAGTTTTCTGCCAACTCTGGAGCCAATTGTGTTGAAAAGGCCTCGGTGTTAGGGAAGGGAAGATTATTACTTATATTCCATTTGCGAACCACTGCTGAAATCGGGGTATTACAACACCACCACCTTAAATTGGAGTCGTCCTCGGATCCAGAATATATTCGCAATCCCAGATCCCCGACGTTCCCTGCCCCTCATGAGAAGCACCTGGAACAACCCCGTCCAGCGTACCTTCCCACCCTCGGCAGGTGAACCATCGTCGGCTCTGATACCATTTGTAATGACCCGTCTCTCAATCGATATTGTCTCCACTTATCCACTGCGGTTATCTGGCAGTGTGGGGTTTTCAACGGGTATCGCTGCAGTAATCCAGCATGAAATTCCCGGATGGTCACCCATCCTACTAGGATTTCTCCCCCCCGAGCACGCTTAACTGCAGAGTTTTCTGCCAACTCTGGAGCCAATGGTGCTGAAAAGGCCTCGGTGTTAGGGAATGAAAAATCATTACTTATATTTCATTCGGCAAACCACTGCCAAAATCGGGGTATTACAGATCCCATCCAATCAAGGTGTGTGCAAAAATATCACAAGATGTGAAACCAATCAGAAAAGTATTCTTGTCTTTAAATCTATAATTGTACCTGCACACAAAAATTGGTTCCACTTATGATCGATCACGCACAAAACAGAGTTTTTTAACAATAAATGATCACAAGTTGTCTTCAGATCTAAAAAAAATTCTGAAGATCCATACTTTGGTCTAGTTTGAGTGACATTATGTCAGAAGAGAAGGCTATCAAGAATAATCGAACTAGGTGCAATCAAAGTTTCGACAACCGCTAGTCAATAAAATCAATTATCGAAAACTAAAATAGCAATGCAATTACCTAGTTTCCCACTAACAATACTATCTAGAGCTTCTTGATCCCACATAAGTCTTTAAACGAGAGAACATAAGAGATTTTTCCTAATTAGGGTACTCTCCTTTCCGAAATAGTATTAGAAGTAACACTATTAGTCTGCTCCACCAGAAACAACAAAAGATGAAGTTTTCCTGATTAAGGATAGTTTGCAAGAATAAAAAACTTCGCTATTTGTAGACCAATCTTGTTTGGACAACAAGAAAATTCCAAAACTGAAAGATTCTCAAGATATGCAATGAAGTACCTAATTTCGATTTTCATATTTCCAACTAATATCCAACCTGTAATTATGAAATCTCTCTTTAGAAGATATCTAATATTAGTTTAGCACTTAACTAATATAGTTTTTCTAGAGATATGTTTTGATTGCTGGAAAATAAAAAATATATAATTTGAAAATCTTAATTAAAAGATTCTCCAATATTTCGGTTTGGGATCACCTTGAGTAACAAGGAATATCTTTGAACAATCAATGATAAGAATTATGCATATGTTCAAATTATGCCGACATCTAAACTTTCCTATCTAGGAAAACCTAATTCCAAACTCACACAAACCCTAAAGTAATATGTGAATATTGAAAGTCGGTTTTTCTCTTGGAACCGGTTCTACCATGACTTGTAACATAGGCTAGGATAGGTTTCTACCAAGTCTCCCAATATAGGTAGGTTTAGGTTTTACCTTGATTCCCAACAAAAGTTAGGATCGGTTCTACCAAGACTCCCAATATATGTAGGGATCGGTTTTACCAAGGCTCCTAACAAAAGATAGGATCGTTTCTACCTGAATTCCCGCCTTAGATTCGAATTGGTGATCCAATAGATCTTCATAGAAAACTGGACCAGAACACCTATTGATTTATTTTATATTTCGAAATAAGTTTCTTATATGTACTTCCTTTAAGCGTATATAGTGAAACATATTTCCTAGGATTAAATCACACTATATCCAATACACAGTCAAGTAACACGTTACATAAATTATGTTGATGTCGCAGTTATGAAGTTCAAAAGAAAAAAATTATACTTCATAATTCAATATACTTCCTTGACACTTTTATCATACTAATATGACCATGTCTAAGACTAGAGTATCATATATATGTATATATATATATATATAACCTCGCATGTTATGTATTCGATCTTAAACGACTTGAAATAAACGATAGGAATAGAAACAAATCAAGTCAGTATTGCTAACCTGAAGTGGAAGGATGATATCTTCGTTGTAGTCATTACGTCTTCACGTTCTTCAGGTCTTGGGAGTAATAAGTGTATGTTTCAGCATTCATAGACTTTATACTCTAACCTAAACGAAGTTGACTCTAGTAATATTAATCAAACGAATCTATTTAAGTTTGTTTTGATAGTAAAATATGACAACCAACCATGAGATACCAACACTTGGTGGGTTCAACTGAGCAATTCCCTAACAAGTATGTTTAATGTTATCAAATTAATAGTTATATCATTATATTCTGGATCATCAAATTTGTATAGCAAGATTTTCAAAGTTCTTGAGTGGCCTTATAGCAGAAGATAATGATCATGCAATAAATAAAAATTTATCTAAAAAATAAACATGTGTTAGTTCAATTAACAAGTAATAAACATTAAAAACTAAAATGTGATTCTTAATTTTCCTATGACGGTATTACCATAGCCTTTTGATTCCGAAGAAGGTTTTAAAGAAGTTACAGTAGAATAGCACTTGCCTACAAGAATAAGAAATGAAAGCGAAATTTCATTCTTAAGGTCGCGAGAGCTAAAGCTTCAATTAGAAAACCACATGATTGTAAAAATAGCTTTCACCCAATCACTCTTTATGCCGTAACAATAATTTCACCAAGTTAATCTTCAAATTAACCTACCTATCAAATATTTAAATCATGGACTCTAACAAGCAATATCTCAAATAATAATACTCACTTCTCCTTTACATGATCGCAAAGCTTCATGTAGTCCGGAAAACCCTGAAGCCTTGCGTTTTCTCTGACAGACAGAACACGGTCTTGAACCGGGTGCATGATGGCTTGATTGTGAGGCTCTGTACGTGTAACCACCGTGGGCATGGCTTCGTCCCACCACACACGACCGAAAGGTCTGCAAGCTTTTAGATTTGTTAGATGCATATAACAAACCAAATAGGAAAAGAATAACATAATAATTTGTGTTTATAGATATGCTTACTTGGATGAATTTTCACTAGTGAACGACAATGCAATTAAGTCTACTCCCAAATTTAATTACCTCACTAAATTCCATGAACTAACTTACACATGACTTAACGTGTTCTGGAGCGAGTTTGTAATAATACAAAATTCTGTTAATTATAGTGTCATGACTAATGATTATTCGGAAACAAGATACGTATTCCGAAATCCAAAATAGAAAGATATACAATCAAAGCCCCTTTTGAATTTAGCTTACATCTTGATGTTATATGATTTTATTCACATGTATATCTCATTTATAATAAATACAGAATTTTTTTTCTAAAATGTATAATCAACAATATTTTCTGAAAATGCGGGAGTCTAACAACCACACCCAACAATTCTTTTGGAAATCTTAGAGGACTTACTCCAATATACTTTCTAGAGAATCAACTAGACAGTCAGACTCAATCTAGAATAAAATATATCAAAGAGTGTAGTACCTATAACTCTTAATTCAATCCGTAATCAGCAAATAGAAATCTGCGAGCCCGATTGAATATAAGAGGAGGTACTTGAACGGTATCAAATACCAATGTTCAAGTGTAAATCAATGTAAATCAACAACCAAAGGTTGGATATTCTAATTGATTGATCTTAACGCATAACCTGTGATATTTCAATTATATAATAAAATATAAATCGGAAAAAAAATAACACAGACACCAGAATTTTGTTAACAAGGAAACCGCAAATGCAGAAAACCCCCGGTACCTAGTCCAGTTTGAACACCACACTGTATTAAGCCGCTACAGACACTAGCCTACTACCAATTAACTTTGGACTGGACTGTAGTTGAACCCTAATCAATCTCACACTGATTCAAAGTACAATTGTGCTCCTTACGTCTCTGATCCCAGTAGGATACTACGCACTTTATTCTCTTAGATGATCTCACCCACAACCAAGAGTTGCTACGACCCAAAGTCGAGGACTTGATAAACAAATCTGTCTCACGCAGAAAAGTCTATAGGATTGAATAAATTTGTCTCCCACAGAAATATCCAAGAGTTTTTGTTCCGTCTTTTGATAAACAAGGTGAACAGGAACCAATTGATAAACCGGTCTTATATTCCCGAAGAACAGCCTAGTATTATCAATCACCTCACAATAATCTTAATCGACTAGCGAAATAAGATATTGTGGAATCACAAACGATGAGACGAAGATGTTTGTGACTACTTTTTTATCTTGCCTATCGGATATATAAATCTCAAGCCAATTTTACAATTGTACTCGTACAATAGAAACAACAAGATCATATCACACAACTACAAGAGAAGTAGTATCGGTCTGGCTTCACAATCCCAATGAAGTCTTCAAGTCGTTAACCTACAGGGTCTCGAGAAGAAACCTAAGGTTAAAGGAGAATCGACTCTAACAATACAACTAGTATCACACAGGTGGTCTGGGGACTAGGTTTCCCAGTTGTTAGAGTTCTCCTTTATATAGTTTTCAAATCAGGGTTTTCAATCACCGTTAGATGAAAAACTAGATTCAACCAAGCTAATATCTTTCAAACGTTAGATCGAACTTAGCTTGTTACACACAAATGAAATGTACCCTCATTAGGTTTATGAACCGTACCCAAAAGTGTACACTCATTTTGGCTCAACAAATAGTTAACCAAAGTAATCCATATGTTTACTCTCATATTAATCTTATTCATCTTAACCATAACTAGTTCAAATGACTTCAAATGAAACTAGTTAATGAGTTTTTCAATTGCATAGAAGACACAATTGAAACCAAATCGGTTTGATTCACTTGAATCAATCATGAACATTATAGCCATGGTTTGTAAAGATTGCATTCCTTAAGATTTAAATGATTAAGTTCATGAGCAGACCGGTTTGATAAAATAACTAGCTTAAGTATGCATACGGGTATGCGTACTTAAGCAACCGGATTTGAGTTTGTTAAGTTTCCAAACTCAGCAGAAATTCTCGGTTTGAAAACTTCCGCCAGTATGCGTACGTGTACGCATACTTAAGGTGACTAGTTTAGGAGTTTGTAATTCCCAAACTCGGCAGATATTTTCGGTTCAAAAACTCCATCCAGTATGCGTACGGGTACGCGTACTTAAGGTGACTAGTTTAGGAGTTTGTAATTCCTAAACACGGCAGATATTTTCGGTTCGAAAACTTCTACCACTATGCGTACGGGTACGCATACTTATGTTGTCTCCTTCACCAATTTCGTATACACACATATGCATACACTTGGCTCCCGGTTTATGGATTTATACACTAATGTGCGAACACACTATATATGCTTATATCCAAAGATGGTTATGTCATCAACTATTAATTTCAATCATTGAGACATTCTTAGAGGACGTTATATAGTTGTTGTTCACAAACTATTTTTCGTCAAAGCGATTTTCAAGTTATTGAAATTATCATAATGAAACATTCCAAGGCAACACCAAATGATTGTATCACACAAACCATGTTAGATGTAACTCGGCAATTTTCATATGATCTTATTCGGACTTTCGTCATGAATGTAAGATGAACATGGCTAAAGCGAAAGCTTGCCAACACATATTTAGAGAAATATATAAGCGAGATAAACTCAGCTCGAAATCTCAAATGTGTATAATAGAAAACTATATCGTAACACGACTTATGTCTCAATATAGGATATAGAGTAGAAATAGACTTTTCAAGTGATAGACGAGTTTAAGTCTCCACATACCTTTTGCTGATGAAGTTCCACAAGCTCCCCTTAGTAGTTCTTCGTCTTCAAATGATGAACACTGAGAGATCTAAGCTCAACTACACTATCTATGTCCTAGTACGAGACATCTATAAATAGACTAGAAATCAATACTTATAGTTTTGATCACTAACATTGACAAACATGCTTGAGATAGCAACGCATGCGAGTTCGACCGAGCAATGCTCTAACAATCTCCCCCTTTGTCAATTTTAGTGACAGAACTATCAATACATATGGATTACAAAATAAATAAAGATTGTAGCTTCTCATCCACATGCTTGATCTCCTTGGCATCTTCAACAGAATTCGAAATCTTCGTCACTTCCAAGTACTTCAATGATTCCAAAGGTTGTAAGTTTAGCATCATCGTTGTTGAGGATCCGTAGCTATACCAATGAGAAAACAAAAGATCTCAATCATTGTTATACAGTGTCATAGTATTATTACACAACATCAAAGTTCAATTGTATCACAACTTTGACAACAATACTATGGTGATATGTATCACTCCCTCTTAGTCAATACTTTATCTCAACATGAAAACCACTCACCCTTACATAATGATCCGTAAACCATATGTATTTGTAGTATGAACTACACATTAATTCTTCTCCTCTTTGTTAATAAAATTGGAAAAGGTACGAAAATTAGTGGGATCCTAATGAAATTTCCATAGAGATACTTCATGACCGAAGGTGTATTAACATACCGAAAAATTTAGATGCAATCATATAGCCGAAGCTAAATGCATTCATCAAGGAGTTTATAAAGATACAAGATAACCCCTAAAATATTCCACAACCGCACTCCCCACAAAGATATGGAAATTAATCACAAGTTCAAAAGAACTCTCCCCATATAATGTCATTCCCAAAGGAACAACAAAGGCGACCTTGCTTTTACAATAAAAGAAGGGTTTCTTTGGATATAACCAAATCACATGAGAACATGAATTTGTATCCAAAAACACAATTAAATTAATCACAAGAGGACCCATGTTAATACAATCGTATACACAACTAAATTAACCACAAGAGTGTGATCAATTTCAATAGGTCATGCTTGACATAGGAGAACTTACGGAGCAACACAACTAAACAAACTATGAATTATCAATTCAATTGATTATGCTCAATCATAAGGAAACTTATGAAGCAACACATTACATACACAAATATGTGGATCGGAGATCGACCAATACCGCGGAATATACAAGGATTCATTCTATCTTTCATCACTATTTGCATAATGACATATAATAGACTTAATCCTTGTGAACAAAAGTTCTATCCTTTCTTTTATCAAACTAATGACATAAAAGGCTTTAACTTTTGTACGTCAAAATTTCATTCTATCTTTTATCAATAATTTCATATCAACATAATAGAGATAAATTTTGAACAAGTATGGGACAGTCAAGGTTCACGGATGTAAACAACATATCCCATAACAATTTGCAATACATAGAATCATAAAGATTAAAATTGCAGAACTCATCTTCCAAAGCACTTAGAATTTAAATTAATAGATCTAAAAACATGAAGATGACAAAACGTTAGAACTAGCTATGTGTAATCACAATAATGGCTATTCCAAACCCTAGTTATTCTTCTAAACAAAAGCAAGAATATAAATTCTCATAAGAAGATTTACTAGACATTGTAGAGATTTCTCAGGGCATCTATAGAGAATTGCTTCTCATTATTAAAGAAGCCATCGATAATTGGATCATTCAATTCCTCCAAATCTTCAGAGATATCCCTTAACTCACTAAGTCTCTTTTCAGTCCACGCAGAGTGTCCTTGGTTAGAGACAACAATTGTTCATAGTGAGTGATATCTTCCAATGATGAGATGATTCGAGATTTTAAATCACTCCTTTTTCTGATGAACTCTTTCACCGTAACCCTAAAGTTATTATCAGAATGACAAATAGACCATAGGTAAGAGAAAGAACCTGGATCAGTAGTCGAATTCTTCACCTTTCTTTTTCTTGAGGACTGGATTTCTTCACACAGATACACATTGAGTGCTTGTACAATATCCCTTTTTTTGGTTCCTCTTTTTATATAAGCCATTAGACTGTGTCTTTAGAAGAAAGAGAAGGTAAAGAACAAGGATGTTCGCAAGTGAACATAAATAGACTCTAGGATAGAAAAACCCTAGTGAACCTTGAGAGAGTCTCTACGGTTCATGATCCATTATCTATTTTTTAAAAAAACTTGTATAGAAGTCAACAAAATATTTACAAGACTTGAACAACCTTGAGATAATCCTTATTTCCAAGTCCAAAATAAGGATAAGGTATATTACTATGGTTTAGATAGTAATAGAGTGAAAGGAATGTTAAAATCTTGTGTAATAATGTGACATTTCAAGGTTTGTTGAGTAAACAGACTTACCTCGTCTGGCCTTAATTCTCTTGGACTTCTTCTTGCATCCAGGCGTTACAGGTTGTTTTTCCAGGATTAGATTCATCTTTTCCATGTCATTTTGAAGTTTGGAAATTCTTTTGCAATTCCTTTTGAATCTCCAACACTTATTCTGGACATGACTTGTACTTTCACAAAAAGAGCAAAGAAAGGATTTGCTTTGAAGAGATGTCTCATGTTTGCAACGCACGCGATCACTTGGTTCCGAACCAGATGGAACAAATGAATTAGATGTGCTAACTTTTTTTCTTTTGAACTCTAAACCTTGTGTATTTCCAAAAGCCTTTTGACCAAATAACATTGCTGAAATTTTGACAGAGCTTCCTGATAACCTTTGCAGGTCACACTTGAAAGAGTTAATCTCTTTTTCTTTCAAAATTAGGGTTCTGGTGAATTCCTCATTAAGATAGTCAATCTCAAGAGTTTTCACCTGGAGTAATGATTCAAGTTTATTCAACAACACTTTCAGTTAAATATTTTCCTGATGAATTTCTTCATACATATTCAGGAAATCTAGGATCTCAGTGTCAGACTCACATTCCGAACTAGGATTTGAGTAACCTGGAGCTTCTGCCGAGAGGGCTGAAACTTCCTCACCTACTTCAACAGGTATGTAGGTCGTTGTGACTCTGAGACCCCTTTCCTTGACTTGAATCATTTGAATCATTAGAGAGAGAAGATAATCTCTCAAATCTTTTATTTTTTTTCATCACACCCTTGATCTTTTGTGTAATCAGTGATCTACTAGGATCAAGGTGATTAGAACAACATTCATCAGCCCATGACAAGTTGGAAGATTCACTTGTAATGGTCACAACATTGAACGCAGAGGTTCTGACTGTATTCTGATCAAGATCAATTAACTTAATCTTTCCAATAAGAGTATTTCTGAAAAGAGTATCAATGTTATTTCCCTCAACGATGGCATGCTTCTTAGAATCTTATCTAGATGGCAGCGATCTGAGAATTTTCATCACAATGTCCTTTTCAGGAATAGTCTTACCCAATGCAAAGGATGCATTAGCAATTTCAGACACTTTGTGATTAAACTCATCAAATGAATCTTCATCTGCCATACGAAGGTTTTCACAATCGGAATTAAGGTTTTGAAACCTAACTTCCTTCTCACTGGTGTTACCTTCAAATACGGTTTCTAAGATATCCCAAGCATATTTAGACCGAGTGCACGTAGTCACATAGTGCTGAAGATCTGGGGTAATGGCATGAATGATGGCGTTCAACCCGTCGGAGTTTTGCTTTGCAGCAAGTATCTCGGCAGCATCGTACGCACCAATATTTTTTGAAACGGTTGCATTACTGATTGCCACAACAGGAGCATCATAGCCATTAACTACATAAACCCATGATTGAAAATCGCGCGATTGAAGAAACGCTTGCATAGAAATTTTCCACCATAAGTAATTTGGTCCATCGAAGACTAGTGGTACGTTAATAGAGATAACACCTTTGTCCGTATCAGATCGCTACAATCACAAACTTATAAGGTCTTTAATGTGTTTTCATGCTCTGATACCAAATGAAAATGTGGAGGTCTAACAACCACACCCAAAAATTCGTTTGGAAATCTGAGAGGACTTACTCCAATATACTTTCTAGAGAATCAACTAGACAGTCAGACTCAATCTAGAATAAAGTATATCAAAGAGTGTAATATCTCTAACTCTTAATTCAATCCGCAATCAGCAAATAGAAATCCGAGAGCCCGATTGAATATAAGAGGAGTTACTTGAACGGTACCAAAGACCAATGTTCAAGTGTCAATCAATGTAAATCAACAACCAAAGGTTGGATATTCTAATTGAATGATCTTAGCGCACAACCTGTGATATTTCAATTATATAAAAAAATATAATGCGGAAAAGAAATAAAACAGACACCAGAATTTTGTTAACGAGGAAACCTCAAATGCAGAAAAACCCCGGGACCTAGTCCAGTTTGAACAACACAATGTATTAAGCCGCTACAGACACTAGCCTGCTACCAATTAACTTCAGACTGGACTGTAATTGAACCCTAATCAATCTCACACTGATTCAAGGTACAATTGAGCTCCCTACGTCTCTGATCCCAACAAGATACTACGCACTTGATTCCCTTAGCTGATCTCACCTGCAACCAAGAGTTGCTACGACCCAAAGTCGAAGACTTGATAAACAAATATGTCTCACGCAGAAAAGTGTATAGGATTGAATAGATCTGTCTCCCATAGAAATACCCAAGAGTTTTTGTTCCGTCTTTTGATAAATAAAGCTGAATATGAACCAATTGATAAGACGGTCTTATATTCCCGAAGAACAGCCTAGTATTATCAATCAACTCACAATAATCTTAATCGAATAGCGA
Organism: Papaver somniferum; assembly: GCF_003573695.1. NCBI lineage: Eukaryota > Viridiplantae > Streptophyta > Magnoliopsida > Ranunculales > Papaveraceae > Papaver > Papaver somniferum. The sequence goes on from NC_039361.1 coordinate 54,596,595, forward strand.
AACAGGATATTGTGGAATCACAAACGATGAGACGAAGATGTTTGTGACTACTTTTTTATCTTTCCTATCGGAGATATAAATATCAATCCAATTTGACAATTGTACTCGTATGATATAAACAACAAGATTAGATTACACAACTACAAGAGAAGTAGTATCGGTCTGGATTCACAATCCCAATGAAGTCTTCAAGTCGTTAACCTACAGGGTCTCGAGAAGAAACCTAAGGTTAAAGGAGAATCAACTCTAGTAATACAACTAGTGTCACACAGGAGGTGTGAGGATTAGGTTTCCCAGTTGTTAGAGTTCTCCTTTATATAGTTTTCAAATCAGGGTTTGCAATCCAATTTACCTTGGTAACAAAGCATTCAATAATCATCGATATATGAAAAACCTGATTTAACCAAGCTAATATCTTTCAACCGTTAGATCGAACTTATATTTTTACACACAAATGAAATGTACCCTCATTTAGGTTTATGAACCGTACCCAAACGTGTACACTCATGTTGTCTCAATAAATAGCTAACCGAAGTTAGCCATATGTTTTACTCTCATATTAACCCTATTCATCTTAACCATAACTAGTTCAAATGACTTTTGAAAAAGCGGGGGTCTAACAACCACACCCAATATTTCGCTTAGCAATTTGTATGGACTAACTTCAATATACTTTTAAGAGAATCAACTAGACAGTCAGACTCAATCTTAATAAAAGTATATCAAAGAGTTATATCTCACTTTCTCGATTCAACACTTACTCAAACAAATAGAAATCTATGAGTCTAATTGAATACAAGAGAAATCACTTGAACGGTACCAAAGACCAATGTTCAAGGATCAATCAATTTCAATCAACAACCAAAGGTTGGATTTCCCAATAGATCGATTCAACGCACAACCTGTGATATTTCAATTATATAACAAAATATAATGCAGAAAAGAAATAACACAGACACCAGAAGTTTTGTTAACGAGGAAACCGCAAATGCAGAAAAACCCCAGGACCTAGTCCAGATTGAACACACACTGTATTAAGCCGCTACTGACGCTAGCCTATTACAAACTAACTTCGGTCTGGACTGTAGTTGAACCCCAATCAATCTCACACTTATCCAAGGTACAGTTGCGCTCCTTACGTCTCTGATCCCAGCAGGATACTACGCACTTGATTCCCTTAGCTGATCTCACCCACAACTAAGAGTTGCTACGACCCAAAGTCGAAGACTTTAATAAACAAATCTGTATCATACAGAAAAGTCTACAGTAATAGATTAATCTGCCTCCCACAGAAATACCTGCGAGTTTTTGTTCCGTCTTTTGATAAATCAAGGTGAACAAGAACCAATTGATAACCCGGACTTATATTTCCGAAGAACAGCCTAGAATTATCAATCACCTCACAATAATCTTATTCGACTAGCGAAAGAAGATATTACGGAATCACAAACGATGAGACGAAGATGTTTGTGACTTCTTTTATATCTTGCCTATCGGAGAAATCAATCTCAATCCGATCTTACGATTGTACTTAGTACGATAGAACAGCAAGATCATATCACACAACTATAAATAAAATAGTATCGGTCTGGCTTCACAATCCCAGTGAAGTCTTCAAGTCGTTAACCTACAGGGTATCGATAGAAACCTAAGGTTAAAGGAGAATCGAGTCTAGCTAATACGACTAGTATCACACAGGAGGTATAGGGATTAGGTTTCCCAGTTGATAGAGTTCTCCTTTATATAGTCTTTCAAATCAGGGTTTGCAATCAATGTTATCTTAGTAACAAAGCATTCAATATTCACCGTTAGATGAAAACCTGATTAGATTCAAGCTAATATATTTCAACCGTTAGATCGAAACTTAGCTTGTTATACACAAATGAAATGCACGTTTATTTAGGTTTGTGTAACCGTACCCAAACATATACATTTAGTTGGTTCAACAGTAGTTAACCAAATGGTTAGCCATATGAGCACTTTCATATTAGCCATATTCTTCTTTACCTCAACTAGTTCAAATGACTCAAATGAACTAGTTAGAGAGTTGTTTAATTGCTTAGATCTTATAGAAGCATACAAGACACAATCGAAACAAAAACGATTTGATTCACTCGAATCAAATGAACGTTATAGCCACGGTTTGCAAATATGCATTCCTTAGTTTATATAAGTTTAAGTTCACGAATAATCGTTTTTAGAAAATAACCAACTTAAGTACGCATACTGGTACGCGGGCTTAAGAACCTGGAATAAGTTTGTTTTCAGTTTACATAATCCAGCAGAAATTCACGGGATGTGAACTTCCGACAATACGCGTACTGGTACGTGGACTTTAGTTCCGGTTTTCCTGAGCAGCAAAGTACGCATACTTTGGTTCAAGGAATAAGGACTTACACATGTATGAGTTACCACACAATGTTTATATCCAACCATGATTATATATTTTAAACTCTCATTTCAATCATTGAAACATTCTTAGAGGACGTTATATAGTTGTTGTTCATAAACCATTTTTCGTCAAAACAATTTTCAAGTAACTTAATATGACTTTCTTCACTAGTAAAGATGAACTTGGCTAAAGCAAAAGCTTACCAACATATATTTCGAGAAATAGATAAGAGAGATAAACTCGACTCGAAATAGAAAATGTGTATAATCAAAGTCTATATACAAATACGACTTTTGTCTCAAGATAGGAGATAGAGTAGATAGACTTTTGAGGGATGGACAAGTTCAAGTCTCCACATACCTTTTAGTCGACGAAGTTCCACCAGTTCTTTGAGTAGTTCTTCGTCTTTGTATGATGATCGCCATGGAGTTTAAAGCTCAACTACACTTTATATCCTAGTCCGAGACTTGGCTATAAGTAGATTAGAAATCAAGACTTATAATTTTGGCAACTAAACTTGACAACAAGCTTGAGATAGCAACGCTTGCGAGTTCGACCGAGCAGTGCTCTAACAACTTCAAATGAAACTAGTTAATGAGTTTTATAAATTGCATAAAAGACACAATTGAAACCAAATCGGTTTGATTCACTTGAATCAATCATGAAAATTATAGCCATGGTTTGCAAAGATTGCATTCCTTAAGATTTAAATGTTTAAGTTCATGAACAGACCGATTTGATAAAATAACCAGCTTAAGTATGCGTACGGGTATGCGTACTTAAGCAACCGGATTTGAGTTTGTTAAGTTTCCAAACCCAGCAGAAATTCTCGGTCTGAAAACTTCCTCCAGTATGCGTACGGGTACGCATACTTAAGGTGACTAGTTTAGGAGATTGTAATTCCCAAACTCAGCAGATATTTTCGGTTCGAAAACTCCCTCCAGTATGCGTACGGGTACGCATACTTAAGGTGACTAGTTTAGGAGTTTGTAATTCCTAAACACAACATATATTTTCGGTTCGAAAACTTCTACCAGTATGTGTACAGGTACGCATGCTTATGTTATCTCCTTCACCAATCTCGTATACACACATATGCATACACTTGTCTCCTGGTTTATGAATTTATACACTAATGTGCTAACACACTTGTTTGAGGGTGAAAATTGTTTCTGCTGATTATGGTAATTTCGAGTGTGTGGGTGAGAAACGAGTCTAAACCCTAAACAATGTACTGCAAGGGAGTACTTTGATTCGAGAGATCGATCTGTACAAATCCGGCCTAAACCAAGAAATGGATGTTCCAGAATTTCTTCGGTCACAAAGTGAAGGAGAAGGGTTGGTCTAGGGAGGGAAGCGAGGAGAGTGTTGAGACCAGAATAGTTGATTCGAGAAGAGTAGTTGTTTGACGACTTGTATCAGAAAGTGGAAAGCTAACATATGGGACAGCTAACAAGCGATTTCTGAGTGTTGTATTCTCCTGACCAAAAACTTGTCTTTGGTGGAAATAAATGAGACCTATTTATACAAGTCGCAACGAAAAGTACCCTGGTCTCGTAAGAAGTGGAAACGGTTGAGTAAATGGAAGAAAATGGTAACGGGTAACGCCTGGAATTGATGTCTCCATAATGAATGAAAAGTTTCACCATTACTTCTTGTATTCACTAACCGCCTCAACCTTATGACACTTTCATGTAACGGGCTTAGTGTACGCCGCACGCTGTAAACCGCCAGACCAATACCCTGATGAGCATCCCCCAGTTTGTGACATGTTTTGATGTCTCGAGTGTTTTCGTGGAAAACGTGTAGCATGTTGCTACGTGTGGCGTGTCCAAAGGATTTGGCGTTTGTATCCAAGTTGGTGGCGTGACCAAAGAATAGGCATCGTAGCCAGGTTGGTGTCGTGACCAAGAGTTAGCATCGCAGCCAAGACATTTCCACGAGTCGTTTGGTGGCATGTTTGTACGGATGAGATATGAATATCAAGAGGAAGGATAACCGTAGATTGTTGCAACCCTTCGTTTGGCAACCAGCGGAATGGTTGTGGCGCTTTCATGCTCTTGGCACGGCCAAATTAGGGTTTTGGCATCGTGGCCAAGAGATTGCCACAAATCGTTTGGTGGCAAGTTTGTATGGCTGAGAATCATATCTCAGGAGGAAGGGTGGAAGTTAATTGTTGCAACCCATCGTTTTCAGCTAGTGGCATGGTTTAGGCGCGGCCGAGTTAGGATTTTGGTGTAGTTTAGGCGCGTCCAAAACTAGGGTTTTGGCATAGTTTAGGTGCGGCCAAAATTAGGGCTTGGAATTGGGCCAAAAGTTGCCATGCGTTCAGTGGCAAGCTTGTACGGCTGAGATTGGCATCTCAAGAGGAAGGGTGGCCGTTGATTATTGCAACCCTTCTTTTGGAAGCCAGCGGCATATGGTAGGGCCGGCATGGCTTTGGCATCTTTTAGGCGTGTCCAAAGTTAGGGTTTTGGCAAAACCGTGATGTTTGGCCTTGTGCCAGAAGTTTCCATACGTTAGGTGGCGAACTTGGACGCCTGAGATCTGCATCTCAGATGGAAGGGTAGCCATTGATTGTTGCAACCCTTCGTTTGGAAGCCAGCGGCATGTGGTAGGGCCGGTATGGCTTTGGCATATTTTAGGCGCATCCAAAATTAGGGTTTTGGCAAAACCGTGATGTTTGGCCTTGGGCCGGAAGTTTCCATGCGATAGGAGACGAACTTGGACGGCTGAGATCTGCATCTCAGATGGAAAGGTAGCCGTTGATTGTTGAAACCCTTCGTTTGGCAGCCAGCGGCATGTACTAGGGCCGTCATGGCTTTGGCATATTTTAGGCGCGGCCAAAATTAGGGTTTTGGAAAAACCGTGATGTTTGGCCTTGGTCCGGAAGTTGCGATGCGTTAGGTGGCGAACTTGGACGGCTGAGATCTGCATCTCAGATGGAAGGGTAGCCATTGTTTGTTTAAACCCTTCGTTTGGCAGCCAGCGGCATGTGGTAGGGCCGGCATGGCTTTGGCATATTTTAGGCGCGGCCAAAATTAGGGTTTTGGAAAAACCGTGATGTTTGGACTTGGACCAGAAGTTTCCATGCGTTAGGTGGAGAACTTGGAAGGCTGAGATATGCATATCATATGGAAGGGTAACCGTTGATTGTTGCAACCCTTAGTTTGGCAGCCAGCGGCATGTGGTAGGGCCGACATGGCTTTGACATATTTTAGGCGCGACCAAATTAGGGTTTTGGAAAAACCGTGATGTTTGGCCTTGGGAATGAAGTTTCCATGCGTTAGGTGGCGAACTTGGACGGCTAAGATCTGCATCTCATATGAAAGGGTAGCCGTTGATTGTTGCAACCCTTTATTTGGCAGCCAGCGGCATGTGGTAGGGCCGGCATGGCTTTGGCATATTTTAGGCGCGTCCAAAATTAGGGTTTTGGCAAAACTGTGATGTTTGGCCTTGGGCTGGAAGTTTCCATGCGTTAGGTGGCGAACTTGGACAGCTGAGATCTGCATCTCAGATGGAAGGGTCGCCGTTGATTGTTGTAACCCTTTGTTTGGCATCCAGCAGCATGTGGTAGGGCCGACATGGCTTTGGCATATTTTAGGCGCGTCCAAAATTAGGGTTTTGGAAAAACTGTGATGTTTGGCCTTGGGCCGGAAGTTTCCATGCGTTAGGTGGCGAAGTTGGACGGCTGAGATCTGCATCTCAGATGGAAGGGTAGCCGTTGATTGTTGCAACCCTTTGTTTTGCATCCAGCGGCATGTGGTAGGGCCGGCATGGATTTGGCATATTTTAGGCGCGACGAAATTAGGGTTTTGGCAAAACCGTGATGTTTGGCTTTGGCCGGAAGTTTCCATGCGTTAGGTGGCGAACTTGGACGGCTGAGATATGCATCTCAGGAGGAAGGGTGTCCGTTGATTGTTGCAACCCTTCTTTTGGCAGCCAGCGGCATGTGGTAGGGAAGGCATGGATTTTGCATCTTTTAGGCGCGACCAAGTTAGGGTTTTGGAAAAACCGTGATGTTTGGCCTTGGGCCGGAAGTTGCCATGCGTTAGGTGGCGAGTTTGGACGGCTGAGATATGCATCTCAGATGGAAGAGTAGTCGTTGATTGTTGCAACCCTTTGTTTGGCATCCAGCGGCATGTGGTAGGGCCGACATGGCTTTGGCCTATTTTAGGCGCGGCCAGAATTATGGTTTTGGAAAACCGTGATGTTTGGCCTTGGGACGGAAGTTTCCATGCGTTAGGTGGCGAACTTGGACGGCTGAGATCTGCATCTCAGATGGAAGGGTAGCCGTTGATTGTTGCAACCCTTCGTTTTACATCCAACGACATGTGGTAGGGCCGGCATGCCTTGGCGCGGAGATGTGGCTGGCATGGTTGGCATGCCTTGGCGCGAAGATGTGGCTGGCATGGTATGCCATTGGCACTGTGGTGCGGCTGGCATGGTTGGCATGCCTTGGCGCGGAGATGTGGCTAGTCAGTATTGGGGGTTCTTCCGTGGAATATAACGTATAAAAAAAAAGGTACCCCAGTAATTTTTACGCAGGAATGTTGAATGATTCAATAAATGTGCTAGTGTTCGTAGTGACATCATGTCAGATGTAAGGTTTTACGATTTTAACCCTAAGCTAAAAACCACCATCAACATTAAGTCCCCTGCTTAGCTCGGAACAGGAGCATTGTTTCGAGGTAAGCATAAGATGGTGACAGGCAAGGAAAATATCGAAATGGCAAGTCATGAAGAGATGGTCAGGAAGATCCGACTAACCTTTTTTCGGGAGGTAAAGAGAATCCATGACTCTTGCGTTGGTGGCTTTGCGTAAATTCTGTGTTGCTGGCTAGGCGGGGTGGTGGAGATGGTTGTTGGATGAGATGCAGACTGTTGGCATCAGCTTGGAAGGGAGCCGCTAGCATAGACTTGGCGTGAAATGGATCCGTCAGTACGGTCGGCTTAGAATGGAGACGTCAGCATTGGTCGGCTTAGAATGGAGCCGTTAGCATTAGTCGGCTTGGAATGGAGCCGTCGACATTGGTCGGCTTGGAATGGAGCCGTCAACATTGGTCGGCTTGGAATGGAGCCGTCAACATTGGTCGGCTTGGAATGGAGCCTCTAGCATTGGTCGGCTTGCAATGGATCCACTATCATAAACTTGGCGTTGGCTTGGCTTCAGTCCGCGGAATGGTGGAAACTTGCTTCAGTCCGCGGAATGGTGGAAACTGGCCTCAGTTCCGTGGAATGATGGAAACTGGCTTCAATTCTGTGGAAGGGTGATGACTGGCTTCATTTCCGCGGAAGGATGACGATTGGCTTTAGTTCCGTGGAAGGATGACGACTGGCTTCATTTCCGTGGAAGGATGACGACTGGCTTCAATTCCTTGGAAGGATGACGACTTTGTCTAAATTAGGGTTTGTCATGCCGAAACCCTAATTAGCTCCCCTTACTAAAATCGTTGTAGAATTCTCGTACGAACTCGGATTTTGACGGTTTGCCCCTATATTTCAATCGGAAAAGAATTTCATATCTCAAACGCAAGAATATTTAGGTTTTGAGTTCGTTTAGGAGGTGAAAACAGTCGGACAGTAAAACTCAAGAAGAATTCAGGAGGGATGTTGCGGTCCCGAGGTAGCATTGTCGCATCCAGTCATCTATTCCCGTTCATGGAGCAAGAAGGAATCTGTATTCTGTTCAAACTCTAGAAACTCTGTCCGCATGAAAAGAGGTATCGACCCTCTTCTGTTTTCTGTTGCTCGTCCGAATCTGTGCTTTTGTCTGTAGTGTCTCTCCAGTGGATTCCGAAATTTACCAAACTCCTTCGCATTCTTGGGACAAATGGATGAAATACATGCTCGGCAACGATCATGTCAGGGGTAACCTTGAAGATTGTGGTTGTGTTGTCGGTCGAAATATTCGAAGCCACTGGATGAAACAAATGGGTTAGGAGACGTTCTTTTGCTGATGTGCCGCTATCAAGTTTTCAAGGACTTTGTTCCAAAAGACATCCTTCGAACCATCGTCTGAATCTTGGACTATCGTATGGAATGGGATGCGGTGAGCAGTCCCCAGTTATATTTCTGTTAGATCTGATGTCATGGCCGAACATGTGAATGTATCTCTGTGGCGTGCTTTTGTGGTCTTCGATGTACATGTACGGCTTCATATTTAGAAATTCCTGCGGCTCTTAAAACTTCGACAGTGATGATGTTGAAATTAGAAATAACCTGGTTGAGGGGAGTGAAAGCGTCCCATGCTGGTAGTCCCCATGTGTAGCCTACTTTCATTGCATTGCCTTGAATCCACGTCCATGGGATTTGATACGAGCTTATTGTACTCTTCTGGATATCACGTTGGGATGCCCAGAATATCACAATGGACGAAATATTTTGAGTAACGAAGAGGTAGAAATGATAGAGTTATGTTGTTTATCGTGGATACCTTTGTTTCTTCAAGAAAATGTTTCAGCCGCATCTCTGGAGTTATCTCATGAATCTTTGATGGTCGTCGGGATGGACTATGATGAGCAGTCCCCAGTCGCACTTTTCTTTAGTTTCTGAAGTTGTTTCCACTGAGCAGGATTGGGATCCACCGCGGCCTCATAAAGTGTTGTAGGCGTCTTCTAGATAGAGAGGTGATGATATTCTTACGCTACACCCTTGAAGAGTAGATGACCTTGTCGTGGCTATGACCTTTTAGTTGACAGTGTCTTCTGAGCTTTGACAGTGAAGGGATTCCGTGTAGATACTCAGTCCCCAAGTGCGGTTTACGGGTTTCCATCTTTGTAGTGATTGTTGCTATGGTGGAGTCCTGGATGGTATCAACAAATGAGCGGCAACAATTCCTGGCAACAGATGTGATCAGAAGAGACTACATTGTCGTGGGAACAAAGTAGGTTGGCTGGAATTGTATGGGCGTCCATGGAAGTAAAGGGATTAACTGGATGCGTCAGCGAGCAAATTGTCCATGAACACGAGCTTTAGCGGGATGGATCAAAAGGTGGCCACGACTACGAAAATTGGATGGCTGCAATCATGATCCTTGACATGGAGAGTGTGGTGGCATGACCCTTGGAAAGAAGGAGTGGCGGATACTACATGATCCTCGGCAGGAGGGAGCCGCGGCCACAAGTACGAACCTTGGCAAGAAGGAGGTGTTGAAGCGGCTTCGGCTCTTGGAGATGACGTTGAAACTTATGCAGCAAAACGTTGAAGCTTCGACTTTGGATCATGGAACATCTTATGGAGCGAACGTTGAAGCGGAGCGGCTGCTGGAGCGAACGTTGAAGCAGAGCGGCTGCTGGAGAACGTTGAAGCGGAGCGGCTGTTGGAGAACATTAAAGCGGAGTGGATGTTGGATAAAGTTGAAGCGGAGCGGCTGCTGGAGCGAATGTTGAAGCGGGGCGGCTGTTAGAGAACGTTGAAGCAGAGCGACTTCTGGAGAGAGCGTTGAAGCAGAGCGGCTGTTGGAGAACGTTGAAGCGCGACGGCTGTTAGAGAACGTTGAAGTGGGGCGGCTGCTGGAGCGAACGTTGAAGCGGAGCGGCTGTTGGAGAAGTTGAAGCGGAGCGACTTCTAAAGAGAGCATTGAAGCAGAGCGGCTGCTGGAGCGAAAGTTGAAGCGGAGCCGCTGTTGGAGAACGTTGAATCGGAGCGACTTCTGAAGAGAGCGTTGAAGCGGAGCCGCTGTTGAACGTAAAAGCGGAGCGACTTCTGGAGAGAGCGTTGAAGCGGCTCCTGGAGAAAATCTATTGAGGGCGCTATTAACCCTCGACTTCGAAAAACGAATTGATACGATATGGCATATGGGAAGTCGGCACGAATAGTGTTGGTCGGCAAGTCATATTTTTTACTCATGGGAAAGAATACGCTTCTTCTGTTTGATTTTCCCTTGCAACTCTCAGAGCCTAGAGGGTTACAATGTTGAAGTCGGAGAACGCGTCAATCAGCATGCTGTCAAACTCGGCATCCTTCAAGCGAACACTGGTTAGGAGTCCCCAGTTCCATCTATCAATCGTGCTTCCCAGGAGAGGTTGGGGTTTGGGAACGGCTTCCCTGGCTGGAAACAGATGCTTTCCTGATGCAGTGCGGTTGAGGGATGCAAATATGTCTTGACGCTGTGTCTAGGAGAAATATAGAATCTCACATAAATGTTTCATCATAGACTGCACGATTTTGTGGGCGAAGTCCCCAGAAATCATGCAGCTCCTGGCGGGAAGAGGGTCTCTTTGAACTCAGAAGGGTTGTTAATTTTCTTTGCCTCGGTTTTGGAGAGGTCGTTCCTGATCTTCACATGTGATGAAATTGGATTGCTGATTCCCTTATACTTGGCGTTCAAGAGCAACGCGAGCCTCTTCGTTTATAAACGCACGCCCTGCTGAAGTGCCTGCACAGGATGTTAACAGTATTCCTTACCCTCTCCATATGGGGTTGACGTGACTCTTGTGGTGGACGCTCCTTTAGTTTCTTGAGGAAAATAGGTATCTCTTTCTGAGTTGTAGCCATGTCTGTCTGAGCCTTACGAGATCCTTTCATCTTTCCATCAAATCAACAGCGGTAAAAGGAGGTCGGATTCTTCTGGATCCTCCAATCTCACGTCCTGATGGTGGAGTAGCAGTGGCTCTGGTGACGGTTGGAGATGTCACACTTGAAGAAACGTTAGGGGTGGCGGAAGCGGTTCTGGCTCTGGTGATCGGAGGTGTAACCCCTGAAGGGACATTTTCTGCGTCGCTGGTGTTGACAGGTGGTGTATTAATATCACTTTGCTAGGAGGCATGAAGATTCTGTGATCCTTGCATTCGCGACTTTGCATAAATTTGATTTGGCCATTGAGTGTTGGCGTCAGCGCTGCAACTTTGGCTACTGATCGGTAGCGGTGGCATTGCAACTTGTTCCGTGAGACGGTGCTCTGGATGGATATGGAAAGGGGGATGACGCTACCCCGGCCGGCTAAGGAATGGCCAATGGCGCTGCTAGCTAGGACGCGAGCTGTTGGCGTATGCTTGACATAGAGTCGCCGGTGTTGGTTTTGAAGTGGAGACACTAGCATTGGCTCGGCGCGCGCCATCTTGGATTGGTGAGTCATCAACGTCGTTGGATCGGATTGGGACGCGGAGCTGTTGGTGCAATCGGCTATCGGCGGAGAAGTTGCGCTGGAAGGGTGCAAGTTGCTGGCACTGGAAAGATGTAAGTTGCCGGCGCTGGAAGGATGCAAGCTGATAGCGCTGGAAAATATGCAAGCTGCCGGCGCTGGAACGACGCAAGATGTTAGCGCTGGAAAAGATGCAAGTTGCCGGAGCTGGAAGGACGCAATCCGTTAGCGCTGGAAAAGATGCAAGCTGTTAGCGCTCGTATTATTGGCTTTGTTTCTATGTCTTGGTGCTAGCGGCAGAGTGGTAGCAATAAAGCATGCGGACATATACCAGGTATGTATCTCCGTGTTTCTTCTTTTTATTTTTTGTTGTTGGTGCAAACCCTAGCCATATGCATGTCCGCCATAGTTTTATGGGCGACGCCATCCTGACCGCGAGAAGTCCCCATTCACTCCTTTTCGTGTGATAACTGGTAACTGAGTCATTTGGTGACTGAGTCATTGATCCACGAGCGGATCGTTTGCTTTCACCATCTTAGAAGTCCCCAGTCACCCCTTTTCGTGTGATAACTGGTAACTGAGCCGTTTGGTGACTGAGTCATTGATCCCCGAGCAAATCGTTTGCTTTCACCATCTTAGAATATGGGTTGAAGAATGAAATCGGGAATTGGAAATTGATATTGTAACCGAGAGATTAATTTCCCACTATGGTCGCCAATTGTTTGAGGGTGAAAACAGTTTCTGCTGATTTTGGTAATTTTGAGTGTGTGGGTGAGAAACGATCTAAACCCTAAACAATGTACTGCAAGGGAGTACTTTGATTCGAGAGATCAATCTGTACAAATCCGGCCAAAACCAAGAAATGGCCGTTCCATACTTGCTTCGGTCACAAAGTGAAGGATAAGGTTGGTCTAGGGAGGGAAGTGAGGAGAGTGGTGAGACCAGAATAGTTGATTCGGGAAGAGTATTTGTTTGACGACTTGTATCAGAAAGTGGAAAGCTAACAGATGGGAAAGCTAACAAATGGGAAAGCTAACAAGTGATTTCTGAGTGTTGTATTCTCCTGACCAAAAATTTTCTTTGGTGGAAATAAGTGAGACCTATTTATACAAGTCGCAACGAAACGTACCCTGGTCTCGTAAGAAGTGGAAACAGTTGAGTAAATGGAAGAAAATGGTAACGGGTAACGCCTGGAATTGATGTCTCCATAATGAAGGAAATGTTTCATCATTACTTCTTGTATTTACTAACCGCCTCACCCTTATGACACTTTCCTGTAACGGACGTAGCGTACGCCGAATGCTGTAAACCGCCAGACCAATACCCTGATGAGCATCCCACAATTTGTGACATGTTTTAATGTCTCGAGTGTTTTCGTAGAAAACGTGTAGCATGTTGCTACGTGTGGCGTGGCCAAAGGATTTGACGTTTGTAGCCAAGTTGGTTTCGTGACCAAAGAATGCATCGTAGCCAGGTTGGTGTCGTGACCAAGAGTTATTATCGCAGGCAATACATTGCCAAGAGTCGTTTGGTGGCATGTTTGTACGAATGAGATCTGAATCTCAAGAGGAAGGGTAGCCGTAGATGTTTCAACCCTTCGTTTGGAAACCAGCGGCATGGTTGCAGCGCTTGCATGCTCTTGGCACGGCCAAATTAGGGTTTTGGCGTCGTGGCCAAGAGATTGCCACAAATCATTTGGTGGCAAGTTTGTATGGCTGAGATTCGTATCTCAGGAGGAAGGGTGGCCATTGATTGTTTCAACCCTTCGTTTGCAACTAGTGGCATGGTTTAAGCACGGCCGAGCTAGGATTTTGGCGTAGTTTAGGCGCAGCCAAAACTAGGACTTTGGCATAGTTTAGCTGCTGCCAAAATTAAGGCTTGGCATTGGGCCAAAATTTTCCATGCGTTCGGTGGCAAGATTGTACGGCTGAGATTTGCATACCAGGAGGAAGGGTGGCCGTTGATTGTTGCAACCCTTCTTTTGGAAGCCAGCGACATGTGGTAGGGCCGACATGGCTTTGGCATCTTTTAGGCGCGGCCAAAATTAGGGCTTTGGCAAAACCGTGATGTTTGGCTTTGGGACGGAAGTTGTCATGCTTTAGGTGGCAAACTTGGACGTCTGAGATCTGCATCTCAGATGGAAGGGTAGCCGTTGGTTATTACAACCCTTCATTTGGCAACCAGCAGCATGTGGTAGGGACGGCATGGCTTTGGCATATTCTAGGTGCGGCCAAAATTAGGGTTTTGTCAAAACCGTGATGTTTGGCCTTGGGCCGGAAGTTGCCATGCGTTAGGTGACGAACTTGGACGGGTGAGATATGCATCTCAGATGGAAGGGTAGCCGTTGATTGTTGCAACCCTTCGTTTGGAAGCCAGCGACATGTGGTAGGGCCGGCATGGCTTTGGCATATTTTAGGCGTGGCCAATATTAGGGTTTTGGCAAAACCGTGATGTTTGGCCTTGGGCCGGAAGTTGCCGTTGATGTAGTTTTGTAGTGGTAACTAAAGTGTTCGTTGCTCGGACTTGAAAAGATTTTTAAAACAAAAATATATACAAAATTTGTCACAGGATCAAGAGATACTAGGACTCAGGATTCCACCAATTCTTATACTCATGCGAAATAACTATTAATTCTAGACAATTATAGCTTATATTGATAACAAATATCGACTCTTTTCTTTGCGAAAATAGATTTTGTAAAGTATTAGATGTAAATCATAAGCATGATGCATCAAGAGTTCCTAGACTAAGCATACATCATCAGATAAAATCACAAATAATCAAGAAAAATCATAAATCAACTCATAATAGTGCAAATAGTCATAAAAGAATTAAATATAATTACTCATGCATAAAGAATGGTTTCCTCCATCATCCCAGTATTGGGATTTAGCTACTCATAATAATCATGTTCTCAAAATACATACTTGATGCTCAAAATATGATTAAAAGAGTGAAAAATATAGAACAATGAAACTACGACCCTCTATAAGCGTCCAGAGAAGAACGATACGTACTGCTGCTGAAGAACAATACTTCAGAGCTGCTGTTGAATAACGACGCAAGTCTGCTGCTGCTAGCACTGTTTGAAAAATGACGGCCCTGGAGGGTCCGTTCTTCGTCTTCTTCTTCCTCCTCGAGCAGCAGCAGCAACAGCAACAGCAGGAAACTTTTCCTGCAACTCATGTTCTTCGCTCCTCCGGTCTCTCTCTGGTCCCTGATCGACCCCAAACACTTGATAATCTTCTCTCACTTCGCACCAGCCTTTATATACCCAATCAGCTCCAAAAATCCCGAGAAAATCTCCTCTTCTTCCTTTCTTCCAAGTCACGGATTTTCTTTTCTACACGGCTGCTGATCCTTGTTCAAACTCTTCGTACGCGTCTTCTGTTGTTACCAAACTTTCCCAAGATATAAGGGAATCGAATAAGAGAAGATATCCTCCCTAATCCTCCACGCAATTGCCAAAACTGGACCCAACAGAATCCCGTGAAAACAACATTCCCTGTTGAACTTTGTTCTCTTTTCACAACTTATCCAGCCCAATTTGCTTCGTGAAATCACTTACACTATCCATGTTTAGCATAATCACGTTCATCCCAACTGTTTCCAGCGATTGAATCTCTTCAAATCTGCTCCAAAATTCGAACCCTAAAAATTGTTCTTCGGTGCCCGTAGTTTCCCGCCAAAACGAATGTTTGAAAACGTGAAGAAATGTGACCTTCCCCTATCCAGTCCCGGTCTCCCTTTAGCAGATGTCTGGAAATGGGTCCCCCCTTAGTAATTAGGTTACCCATTATCCAAAGTGAGAGTCCGTATAGTAATTTTCTCCCACGAGCGCAAAAACCACTTTTTAGCCAATTTCGCCGCAAAAGCTTATTTCTCCAAAATACCTACAGGGACATAAAAAGCTATAATAAATATAAAATCGAGCACTAATAATATATACAATTGAGATTATATAAGACACAAAAATGTTCCTATCAAAAACCCCCAAACTTATTATTTGCTAGTCCTCGAGCAAATCAAATAGAAAATAAAATCCTAACTCACTGTCGCAGGCATCGTCGGTGGCATTTAACGTATGCAATAATCCTTTAAACCCCTAGGTGTCCCTAGTGGACGAGTTATAGTCTCGGGAGGGAATACTAGAGATATACCCACAAAACCTTTATACTCCAAACCCTAGCTATCTACGCAGAACCTTGGAAAGCACTAAAGAATCTCCTTGGTTGGCATACTTATTGACTACAGGAGGAAGTACCCTGATGCGAAATTCCAATTGATGTACACGAGTTTGCACTCAAGCATACTAAAATTCATATAAAGTGACAGAGCTCTACTCAGATAGTCGCACTATGGACATCAATATCCGGAGTCAAAACTAATCACATGGATAGATTAAGAGATGGATATAGAAAAACGTAGATGGTTTTGATGTTTACTAAGTGAACGGCGTTTCCCATATCTGTCTGAAGGCCTCCGCAAAAATGAACCTATCCTAATGGATTGAGATATTAGTCTGACTAATATCAACACACTGGCATATACAAGGGAACCAGTGGTCGATAACCTAACTCTAGGTCAACACAACTGGCATATACAAGGGTACCAGTGGTCGACTTTATTGAATTTATTCCTTTTGGTCAAATGGTCTGGTCTCAATTTTTTTTTTTCATAATAATTTTTTTTTCAACTTTTTGGTAACTACCATTTTTTTTTTGTATCTCAATCACTCTAATTCACCCTAGTATTGGTAACAACTTGAATCGTGAGCCCCACCTAATCACTTAGAGAAACATAGTTTAAAAACAAAATAAAATAAAAATAGAAGTGAAAAGGACTCAACGAGATATGGTGAAACTATCATGTTATTTCTAACACCTGAGCTCTGTGCTTTTATGAATAGACTCTTCTAGATGTTGCCATCTAATCAGATTGGTTCCTCAACTCCTACAATCAAAATGCTTCCATCCACTTAGATTGGTTAGTGCCATCCTTAATAGGCATAAATTTATAGGCTCTGGAGTTTATTTATTAATATTGCAACTAAAAAGTTTCTCTCATACCCCCAAACTTAAATCTAACATTGTCCTCAATGTTTTAAAGATGAAATTAAAAGCATGAACAAGGAGAAACTGTTACCATTTGAAGCAAAAGAGATAAGGAAAGATATTACCGTGTCGCATGAATGTTGGCTTACCTCCCAAGAAGTGTTAAGTTTAAAGTCTTCAGCCAGACTTAGGAAAAGATTAGTCAACTCGAACCATAAAGTAACAGACGAAATAACTGCGGGTCTTTAAAACCAAAAAGAGCTGACAAAAGGAAACTGCAGTGAACCAAGAAAATGGACAAGAATAGCATGCCCTTACCTAGTTTCCTGATAACTATCGCTAATTGCGGTCCAGGTTCAGGTTCTATGAAAGGGTCTAAATAGAATATTTTCATTGGCTGCGTTTCTTCATAGATGGGATCCGAATCACTAGGTCTTAGAGTCTGTAGAAACTCAAATATGATCTTAGAAGCGCACAATAATAACCTAAATAACTGAGGATCCTCTAAGTCAATAAGAGTTGACTTACAAAATTGACCACAATGAGAGTAGTGGTCACTCTTAAGCAAATGTGTCGATTCTAATTTCCTAAAGCATTTAGGTTTAGTCTCACAACTTATATTCAACACATTTGGAATATAAACGTTCCCACATTTGGAAGAAAACTATTTGGTGGGAAAACAAAGTCAATCTGGGTATCATAGCCTGGGCAAACCACATCAACCAGAGGATGGGTTTCTAACGACTGAACTTTTTCCTAGACATCATTAGGTTCGGGAAAACGCGTATAAAGGTAATCTTGTAAAATTGTCGAGGCAGAGATATCAAGTCCTAAGTGAAGGGACTTTCTGAGAGTTAAAGGTAAGGCACTAGGAAGGTGATAATCACCCCCAAACTTAGAGTTTTCAGTGTCTCTATATAGACTAGTTACAATCTCCCTAATTTCTGGATCATTAGATTCTTGAAAATGGTCAATTGATTCTTCTAATTTATTATCAGGTAGTGCATCTTTACTCATCTCTACGGGTATATCTTCTTCATCTAAGATTATTGTTTCTAAGTCGCTAGACTCTAAAACAACATTTTCGGAATAAACCCGTTCCTCTAAACCACTATCGGCTTCGTAATCAAAAGGAAAAACTACATCGTCTAAAACGATGGTATCCCTAATCAAATCCTCGTCCTTTTGAATAGGTGAATAATCATAAAAATTATTTGGATTTGAACTAGAAATAATATAATCATTATAAAGCTCAATTGGATTAATAGATTCCTGATCACTATGCCTACATATTTCAGATTCTTCATTACTACTATCCTCATCATCATAATAGTACAAAGATGATTGAACCTTATCTAAATAAGTAGTGTCTTTTATTCTAGCCTCGTCCTCTAAATTACGCAAATATTCACTATTGATATCAAGGGTAGAATTAGAAACCCTATTTTGGAAATTTAGATTATTTCGAGCAGCATTAGCCAACTGTTCATTTTATGCCTCTAGACGTGCCTGAATTTCACTGAGCATAACACTTATACGTTCACCACTCTCGTTTATCATCTCAGAATATCGTGTACACTCTTCTTTTGAACTATTCATTGCAACTAAACGTTTATACGTCCTTTCAATCCGTTGTTGGGTCTCTTCTAGAGATGGAACAGGTTCAGAAATATCATAATCAGGACTAGTTTCCAAAAACGAGTAACCAGTACTACAGTGTTCCTGATTTTCTTTCTCGTAAGACCAATTCGCGTGTGCATAGTAATTGGGCTCACCATGGTCATAAAACTGATGATGTACATATTCAAATTCAGGTCGATACTCATTGTATTGGCTTCTATCATACCAGTTCGACATTCTTAATTGCAAGGGAATTCTACACAACCAAAAACAAGGCCGACTCGACTTCACCAAAGCAAGCCTAAAGATTTCTAGCAAACAAAAAGCATGATGGCTCCACTTAGATTGTTTCTAGACTAGCTTCTATCTCTCGAAGGGGAATTCGTTACAGTTTGAGCAAACCCCTCTGGATCAATCCGAGCTAATGTGAGATGAAACTGAGGCGAGGGAAGCTCAATGGATCTTTGATACCCAAGGCCTCACTGGCGTTACAAGGAGGCTTGTTTCAACTCCCAGAAGTCATCATGAATTTTGAAATTGCTTAAAAGGTAACCAACATCCTTCGAGAAATTTTCCTAACAAGCTCGATACCCTATAAGTCTCTTTCTAATCATATTTTAAAGCTTGGGTTCGCGTTAGGTTTTGTTTTCCTAAAACGGGCAAGAAGGGAGCGGTGATGAAATCCGAACCCTTATCTTTTTTAGGCCAGGCCTTTCCCTTTACTAGGAATATAAAAACAGTCTGGTTCGTCCTCAAACAATTATCACCTTAAGGAATACAGTAACCCGCTTGCAGGAGATTCGCGAGTGTTTCGATTGGACTTACCTCCCGTAACAGACGGGCGATGAAACGTTGTAGTCGACTCGGACCACTGACTCCGGTGTCAGTGTACGAACCCGAGGGGCCGAGACGATATAGTAATCGTCGTCCTTCCCTGCACACAGTTTGTATTTAAGAGTACCCTTCCGTAGGGTATAAAAAAAAATGTCCAATGTCCAAAAATAAAGACCAAAGAAAATTCTAAAAATTACAAAAAATTACGAAAAATAAAACCCTATGTACAATTTCTAAAAAAAATAAATAATAAAAATCTATATAGAAAACTTCTTCATCACTCCTTTTGGATTCCTCTATTCTTTCGTTCTTTGGCTTCGCTTTTCTTTTCAGCACTTTCTCTTTTCCTTTTAGTGCAGCTCCGAGTCTGAAAGCAAACAAAAATACCAAAACGAGCAAAAAAGAAAAAAATAATAAAAATAAATAAATAAACCTAAAAACAAATCTATAAACAAGTCCGCGTCGACGACGCCAAAAATTGATGTAGTTTTGTAGTGGTAAGTAAAGTGTTCGTTGCTCGGACTTGAAAAGATTTTTAAAACAAAAATATATACAAAATTTGTCACTGGATCAAGAGATACTAGGACTCAGGATTCCACCAATTCTTATACTCATGCGAAACAACTATTAATTCTAGACAATTATAGCTTATATTGATAACAAATATCGACTCTTTTCTTTGCGAAAATAGATTTTATAAAGTATTAGATGTAAACATAAGCATGATGCATCAAGAGTTCCTAGACTAAGCATACATCATCAGATAAAATCACAAATAATCAAGAAAAATCATAAATCAACTCATAATAGTGCAAATAGTCATAAAAGAATTAAATAGAATTACTCATGCATAAAGAATGGTTTCCTCCATCATCCCAGTATTGGGGTTTAGCTACTCATAATAATCATGTTCTCAAAATACATACTTGATGCTCAAAATATGATTAAAAGAGTAAAAAATATAAAACAATGAAACTACGACCCTCTATAAGCGTCCAGAGAAGAACAATACGTACTGCTGCTGAAGAACAATACTTCAGCGTTGCTGTTGAATAACGACGCAAGTCTGCTGCTGCTAGCACTGTTTGAAGAATGACGGCCCTGGAGGGTCCGTTCTTCGTCTTCTTCTTCCTCCTCGAGCAGCAGCAGCAACAGCAGGAAACTTTTCCTGCAACTCCTGTTCTTCGCTCCTCCGGTCTCTCTCTGGTCCCTGCTCTACCCCAAACACTTGATAATCTTCTCTCACTTCGCACCAGCCTTTATATACCCAATCAGCTCCAAAAATCCCGAGAAAATCTCCTCTTCTTCCTTTCTTCCAAGTCACGGATTTTCTTTTCTACACGGCTGCTGATCCTTATTCAAACTCTTCGTACGCGTCTTCTGTTGTTACCAAACTTTCCCAAGATATAAGGGAATCGAATAAGAGAAGATATCCTCCCTAATCCTCCACGCAATTGCCAAAACTGGACCCAACAGAATCCCGTGAAAACAACATTCCTTGTTGAACTTTGTTCTCTTTTCACAACTTATCCAGCCCAATTTGCTTCGTGAAATCACTTAAACTATCCATGTCTAGCTTAATCACGTTCATCCCAATTGTTTCCAGCGATTGAATCACTTCAAATCCGCTCCAAAATTCGAACCCTAAAAATTGTTCTTCGCTGCCCATAGTTTCCCGCCAAAACGAATGTTTGAAAATGTGAAGAAATGTGACCTTTCCCTATCCAGTCCCGGTCTCCCTTTAGCAGATGCCTGGAAATGGACCACCTCTTAGTAATTAGGTTACCCCTTATCCAAAGTGAGAGTCCGTATAGTAATTTTCTCCCACGAGCGCAAAAACCATTTTTTTAGCCAATTTCGCCGCAAAAGCTTATTTCTCCAAAAATACCTACAGGGACATAAAAAGCCATAATAAATATAAAATCGAGCACTAATAATATATACAATTGAGATTATATAAGACACAAAAATGTGCCTATCAGCCATGCGTTAGGTGGCGAACTTGGACGGCTGAGATCTGCATCTCTGATGGAAGGGTAGCCGTTGATTGTTGCAACCCTTCGTTTGGAAGCCAGCGACATGTGGTAGGGCCGATATGGATTAGGCATATTTTAGGCGCGACCAAATTAGGGTTTTGGCAATACCGTGATGTTTGGCCTTGGGCCGGAAGTTGCCATGCGTTAGGTGGTGAACTTGGATGGCTGAGATCTGCATCTTAGATGGAAGGGTCGTCGTTGATTGTTGCAACCCTTCGTTTGGCTGCCGGCGACATGTGGTAGGGCCGGCATGGCTTTGGCATAGTTTAGGCGCGGCCAAAATTAGGGTTTTGGGAAACCGTGATTTTTGGCCTTGGGATGGAAGTTGCCATGCGTTAGGTGGCGAACTTGGACGGCTGAGATATGCATCTCAGATGGAAGGGTAGCCGTTGATTGTTGCAACCCTTCGTTTGGCAGCCAACGACATGTGGTAGGGCCGGAATGGCTTCGGCATATTTTAGGCGCGACCAAAATTAGGGTTTTGGAAAAACCGTGATGTTTGGCCTTGGGCCGGAAGTTGCCATGCGTTAGGTGCCGAACTTGGACGGCTGAGCTCTGCATCTCAGATGGAATGGTAGCCGTTGATTGTTGCAACCCTTCATTTGGCAGCCAGCGGCATGTGGTAGGGCCGGAATGGCTTCGGCATATTTTAGGCGCGACCAAATTTGGGTTTTGGCAAAACCCTGATGTTTGGCCTTGGGCCGGAAGTTGCCATGCGTTAGGTGGAGAACTTGGAAGGCTAAGATATGCATCTCAGATAGATGGGTAGCCGTTGGTTGTTGCAACCCTTCATTTGGCAGTCAGCGGCATGTGGTAGGGCCGGCATGGCTTTGGCATATTTTAGGCGCGGCCAAAATGAGGGTTTTGGCAAAACCGTGATGTTTAGCCTTGGGCCGGAAGTTGCCATGCGTTAGGTGGCGAACTTAGATGGTTGAGATCTACATCTCAGATGGAAGGGTAGCCGTTGATCGTTGCAACCCTTCGTTTGGCAGCCAGCGGCATGTGGTAGGTCCTGCATGGCTTTAGCGCGGAGATGTGGCTGGCATGGTTGTCATGCCTTGGCGCGGAGATGTGGCAGGCATGGTATACCATTGGCATTGTGGTGCGGCTGGCATGGTTGGCATGCCTTGGCACAGAGATGTGGCTGGCATGGTATGCCATTGGCACTATGGTGCGGCTGGCATGGTTGGCATGCCTTGGCGCGGAGATGTGGCCAGCATGGTATGCCATTGGCACTGTGGTGCGGCAGGCATGGTTCGC
The DNA here is from genome assembly GCF_003573695.1 of Papaver somniferum. Taxonomy (NCBI): domain Eukaryota; kingdom Viridiplantae; phylum Streptophyta; class Magnoliopsida; order Ranunculales; family Papaveraceae; genus Papaver; species Papaver somniferum. The sequence goes on from NC_039361.1 coordinate 54,618,876, forward strand.
ATGCCTTGGCGCGAAGATGTGGCTGGCATGGTATGCCATTGGCACCGTGGTGCGGCTGGCATGGTTGGCATGCCTTGGCGCGAAGATGCGGATGGCATGGTATGTCATTGGCACTGTGGTGCGGCTGGCATCGTTGGCATGCCTGGGCGCGGAGATGTGGCTGGCATGGTATGCCATTGGCACCATGGTGCGTCTGGCATGGTTGGCATGCCTTGGCGCGGAGATGTGGCTGGCATGACATGGTTGGCATGCCTTGGGGCGGAGATGTGGCTAGTCAGTATTGAGGGTTCTGCCGTGGAATATAGCGTATAAAAAAAAAGGTACCCCAGTAATTTTTACGTAGGCATGTTGAATGATTCAATAAATGTGCTAGTGGTCGTAGTGATGTCATGTAAGATGTAAGGTTTCACGATTTTAACCCTAAGCTAAAAACCACCATCAACAACACTAAATATGCTTATATCCAAAGATGGTTATGTCATCAACTTTTAATTTCAATCATTGAAACTTTCACAGAGGACGTTACATAGTTGTTGTTCACAAACTATTTTTCATCAAAGCGATTTTCAAGTTATTGAAATTATCATAATGAAACATTCCAAGGCAACACCAAATGATTGTATCACACAAACCATGTTAGATGTAACTCCGAAATTTTCATGTGATCTTATTCGGACTTTCGTCACGAATGTAAGATGAACATGGCTAAAGCGAAAGCTTGTTAACACGTATTTCGAGAAATATATAAGCGAGATAAACGCAGCTCGAAATCTCAAATGTGTATAATAGAAAACTATATCATAACACGACTTATGTCTCAATATAGGAGATAGAGTAGAAATAGACTTTCCAAGTGATAGATGAGTTTAAGTCTCCACATACATTTTGCTGATGAAGTTCCACAAGATCCCCTTAGTAGTTCTTCATATTCAAATGATGAACACTGAGAGATCTAAGCTCAACTACACTATTTATGTCCTAGTCCGAGACATCTATAAATAGGCTAGAAATCAAGACTTATAGTTTTGATCACTAACATTGACAAACATGCTTAAGATAGCAACGCATGCGAGTTCGACCGAGCAATGCTCTAATATTTTCCAACATTAATATTTGAGATATCCTACTAGTGTGATAATCAATATCAACTAGTTACAAATCTATGTTTTTTTTATGTTAGTCATCTAGTTACTTACAATATAATATTCCGAGAAAAGAAAACACATCTAGTGATATAGATAAAATAATAATATTAGTAATATTTATTAAGAAAAATTTGAGAGAACCATGAGAGAGAGGGAGTGGAATGACGGAGGGCCGGAAAATTATTCAGCTTGAGAAGAAAGGTTTTGAAATTTCTATGGAGAATTTTGGTGATAGAGAATTAATCAAAATTCTTGAAAGAGGATGGGGAGGTGTTCGTGTTTGGATTGTTTTACCAAGTCATTTGGTCGTCTGGATGATATCCTTATTGAAAGGATTTCATAAGGGTAAAAATAAAATTTTTAAATATGAAGAAACTTAAGGAGATTTTATCTTTGCTTTGAAGATGCAACAAAATAAAGATGGGGATTATATCATATTGTCAAGACACATAAAAGGAGATGAGAATAATGGGGTGAGTATTTGTATACCGAGTGGTGATAACAAGAGTTGTTGGTCCATATTGGCAGAAGTGTTAGATTGTTTTCTGGAGAAGGAAAGTTTGAAGAAGGTGGTGCAGGAAGTTCCTAAGGTGATGGATTTTCCAAGAGTTTTAAACAATTCTAGGAAAGATACATTAATAAGGCCTGGTTTGGTGGTTCTTTCACAGAAACTTAGTTGGAATAGGGTGGCAGTGTCAATAAGAAAGGAGTTGGGAATTATGAGGAATATTAAGATTGATGCTGTTAATGAGTTGGAAGGTTTGATTAAACTAGAGGAAGAGGAATGGCGACAACTGTGGAAACCTTTGAAATGGAGATTTGAATGTGTAGATTTTCACTTTACTATATGTGGTGGCAATCCTAAAAGAGAAATGATAAAACAGGTGGTGGATAATAGCAAAAAGAAGGAGGAGGAGGGGTTATTGTTTGATATGAGTAAAACCAAGGAGGAAGTACAATGGTTTAAGATAAGGGGATTACATAAATCTCTTTGGAATTCATCGGTTTTGGAGAAAATTGGGAATGAGTTATCAGTAGGGAAGTTTTTAAAGATAGCAACATAAACTGTTAAGCTAGAAGGGTTCCATTTATTCAGAATATCCATTACTGGTGAGCTAACGCAAGTACCGGCGGTGCAGGTGACGGTGGTGGGGGAGGAGAAGGTGGTGCTGACGGTGAAATGGGATGCTAATTACAAGGAGAAAAATAAGCTTTTTGACCAAGATTACCGCCGAGAATTGGGGAAGTTTGATGCAGCCGTTAAAGAATTTTTAAAATTTAAAAACGTTGTTGATGCTGAGATGGTGGCGCTAAATCAGGATTTAATTATGGAGGGTGAATCAGATTCAGTTGATCAGTCAGCAAATTCAAATGTTTCTCAAAAGGCTGAAGGTGGTTATGAAACAGTTATGGGAAGATAGGCCTATAGGGCTAAGTATAACTCTGGCACGACCCCTGGTCAACTAGTCGTACATGGTCAAAATACGACCGTTGAGATTTTGAATTCAAATACTGGCTCATTAAATTCTTTTCAACCAAATAGTTTGCAGTTAGATAATGGAGGTGAAGAAAGAGGGGAACTGATTGATTATGATGCAGTGAGGGAGAAGAATATGCTATCAGAGATTGAGAATAAAGTAGTCTCTAAATTGGGTGACGTGCAGTTATCTCATACATAGAGTATGGAGAAGGTTATGGAAGCGGCGGAACTAATGTTAATGCATTGTTGTGTATATGGAGGTGTTTGCGATGGCAATAAATAAGTTCTTAAAGGGGTGGTTATGAAGCAAGTGTTGAAGTATAAAGAAAGATTCAGGAAAGCTAATGCGGAAAAGAATGTGGTGGTTGCAGAGAAGCTAGATAATGTATGGATGCAGGAGTTGGTGTTGGTAGAAGAAGATAACATCAACATTTCAAAAGAGCAGGAAGGGATCCGAAATCAATTAGAAGTTATTAATGGATGTTAAAATCATTAATTGGAATGTTCGTGGGCTGAATGCATTTAACAAGATGACAGCTTTGAGTGATTTAATTTGGAATCAAAAGTGTGATTTATGTCTGGTACAGGAAACCAAAATTATGAATATGAGTAGATGTTTGGTGAAGCAGATGTGGTATGATGATGATTTTGATTGGTTGTATTTTCCTTTTGTGGGGAGTAATGGAAATACCGGTGGATTGCTTTCAATTTGGAATAAAAATAGAATTGTGAAGGAGGATGAAAGAATTGGAGTTAATAACATCTCGATTGGTTTCTGCTCTAAGGTGGATGGGAAGAAGTGGGATGTTAGTAATGTTTACTCACCATGTGATTATAATGGGAGAGAAGACTTTTGGAATGATTTATATGAGGTTAGGAGATAATGGAATGGTCCAATTTGTTTCGCTGGAGATATGAATGTTGTTAGGGGGGAAGAAGGGAGAAATATAGGTGAAGGGGATAGTAGAAATAATGGCTTCTTGAACAATTTTATTCTGCAACATGAATTGGTGGATCTTCCTTTGGTGAGTGGTGGATTTACATGGTCTGACATGCAGGAGGACCCTCTTCTTTGCAGGTTAGATAGATTTCTTTTTAATGTGGATTTTGATTTGTTATTTCCTGAGGCTATTCAGGTAGCTCTTACTAGAGTAGTTTCTGATCACAAGCTTTTGATGGTAGTAACTAAACCAAGTATTAAGAGTAAACCTTACTTCAAGTTTGAAAATGGGTGGTTATTGCACAAGGAATTTTTCAAGAAGGTGAAATAATGGTGGGGAATTATGGAGTTTTAAGGACAAGAAAGTTTTGTATTCTTTAAGAAATTACAAAATTTTAAGTACTTTATAAAGGAATGGAGCAGGTTGGAATTTGGAGGTGTTAAGAAGGAGAAAATGGAGCTAACAGAAAAGATTGATTTGCTGGATTAAATGGAAGAGAATAGGCTGACTGAAGAGCAGTTTGAAGATAGATTGAAGAGTTTATTGAGGCTTCAAGAGCTTAAGGATATGGAAGCAAGGAAGTGGCATGCTAGAGAAAAGCAAAATGAATTTAGATGGGGTGATTCTAACACTTCTTATTTTCACAGAATAGCTAATGCTAGAAAGAAGAGAAATACAATTGCAAAGATTGAAGTAGAAGGTGTTGAATGTTTTGAGTAAGAAGGAATTAAGGAAGAGATGAGGAATTACTTTGAATCTCTTTTTACTGAAAATAATGAGATTTCTTTTTCTTTGGATAATCTCAGTTTTCCAACTATTGATGAAGTCGAAAGGAATGAAATGGAGAAGGATTTTACAGAAGAGGAGGTTTATGAAGTTGTGAAGCATTTTGGTACTAATAAGTCACCTGGACCAAATGGTTTTTCTATGGAGTTTTACAAATATTGTTGGCCCATTATCAAGATTGATTTTATGAGGTTGATGAGTGAATTCTTTAGATATGGCTCTTGGGACTGGAGGTTAAATTGTTCATTCATCTCTTTGATTCCAAAAAAAGAAGATTCTTGCACTCCAAAGGATTACAGGCCTTTAAGTCTGTTGGGAAGTGCTTACAAGGTATTGTATAAAGTGTTGGAAAATAGGATGAAGTCAGTGATGAATAAGTTGGTGTCTGATTTCCAAGGGGAATTTGTGAAAGGTAAACATATATTGGATGGTGTGTTAATTGCAGGAGAATGTGTTGATAGCAGGTTGAAGTCTAAAATTCCAGGATTTTTGTGTAAGTTGGATATGGAAAAGGCATTTGATAATGTAAGATGGAGCACTTTATTGAGGATATTGGAGAAGCATGGCTTTGGCAGGAAATTGGTTTCTTGGATGAAGTGGTGCATATCTACTTCTAAATTTTCAGTCTTGGTTAATGGAAGCTCAACTGAGAAATTTAAGCCAACAAAAGGATTAAGGCAAGGAGATTCTCTATCTCCATTTTTTTTTTACTTGTGGTAGAAATTCTTTCAAAATTGGTGGATGATGCAGTTGGGAGGAATCAAATTCATGGCTTCCAGGTGGTAGAAGGTGGTACCATGATTTCTCATTTGCAATTTGCAGATGATACTTTGTTGTTTGTGAATGCAACTGAGGATGAAATTAGAAAATTGCTACTTATTTTAAATTATTTTGAGTTACTCACAGGTATGAAGCTGAATTTGGATAAAAGCACATTAATAAGTGTTGGTGCAGATGATGTTGTGGGTTCTTTGGCAATGGAGTTGGGTTGCAGGGTGGAGAAATTGCCAATTAAATACTTAGGTTTTCCAATTGGAGCTACAGTTAGGTGCACATCAGTCTGGGATGAGGTAATTAAGAGAATGGAAGTGAAGTTAGCTTCATGGAAGAAGAAGTTTTTATCTAAAGATGGGAGATTAGTTCTTATTAGAAGTTTCTTAGCAAGCCTGCCAATTTACTTTATTTCTCTTATTCATATGCCTGTTAGTGTAGAGAAGAAATTAAATCAGTTGATGAGAAGATTTCTGCGGGACTCAAATGAAGATAGAAGGAAGATGAGTTGGGTGTCTTGGCTCAAAATTTGTAATCCAAAGAAGTTAGGAGGATTGGGTGTTAAAGATTTAAGTAGTACAAGCAAAGCTTTAAAGGAAAAGTGGATTTGGAGGTATGCTAGAGAGAAGAAGGCATTGTGGAGGAAAGTGGTCAAGAGAAAATGAAGAATAATATGGAGGTGTGCCTTCCAACAGATGATAGTTCTGGTCAAGGGAGAAGCTTTTGGAAAGGAATTTTGAAGTCAACTGAATTTATGGAAGAACATGTAAGGTGTAAGCTGAATAATGGGAATTCAATTAGATTTTAGTTTGATAATTGGACTTCTTCTGGTCCTTTGAATAATAGGTATCCTGCAGTTTTTAAAGTGTGTAGCATGAAAAATGCTTCAATTACTGACATGGTGGAGGATGGAAGATTGTATTGTAATTTCAGAAGAAGGTTGTTTATGCAGGAACGGATGGAATGGGACTTGTTGTGCAATGAACTAGGACCAGTTCATGGTTTAGTGGAGGAAGAGGATTCTGTGGAGATAATGAGTGAATTTACAGTCAAGAAATGTTATGAACAACTGGTGCAGGATGATACAACTTGTGATTTCAACAAATTTTTATGGAAGCAGGGGATCCCTCCAAAGGTGAGTTTTATATGTTGGGCTACTTTTCATGATTCACTACCTACTTTGTCAATGCTTAGGCATAGAGGGATGGATATTCAAGATGATAAATGTCCATTTTGTAAGGAAGAAGAGGAAACTACATATCATATATTTGTGAGTTGTTCCTTTGCTTTTGAGGTTTGGTCTCATTTTGTTAAGGCTTTTAGAATTGCTTGGGTGTTTCCAAATTCTGTGAAAGCTAACTTTGAAGCTTGGAGAATGAACAACTCAAAAGGAAAAAGTAAAGAAGTGTGGTGGAAAGTGATCTATGTCGTGCAGTGGCATCTGTGGAATGCTAGAAATAAAATAGTTTTTGGAGGAAGAGCAATGACAGTGGAGGAAGTTATCTTGTTGATAAAACAGTCTATCATTCTATGATTAGTGAAAGGGATGTTTTTAAATGAATTTCAATTACTCAAACTTTGTATCATTGGGAAACAGTGTTGCATCTGTGATGTTGTAAACTGTGGCCTTTCTCTTGTAAATATTTTTCCCCTTTAATACAACCTTTCACATTCAAAAAAAAAAAAAGGAAGCCAAAAATGAAATGTGATCCGGTTAGAAAAACATACATACCCCTTGCATCTAATGATAACTACGATAGTCCAATTGATTTCTAAAGTTTGGATAAATATATACTTCAGAAATTTGGTGTGTTTGCTTTAATTATTAATTTCATATATGTTTATACGCTAATTTTTATTTTATCTAAATATAATTTGAATGAACACACGTTTCGATCCCATATCACTAGTATCATCGTCATATAATTTTATCATCACACCACACCGACATTAGTGTGAACATTAATTATCTATCTATCATTACGTTTACTTAGACTATTTATCCTTCTTATAATTTCTAATTGAATTACTAATTTATTTTACCTGTCAGATGAATAAGATTAATTTTTTATAAGATAAATATATTTTCTATCATATATATTAGCAACAAATACTTTTCTATAGCTTTATTACCTTGACTAACCTATTATAATTTTTCTTCATCATCTTAGTGCTTATATAATATACTGTTTCAATCTGAATGGGAGTTGCAAGGGGAGACACCTAAAGTTTCAGAGGAGATTAATAGATAACATCTGTTATTGACGTATTTAGTCATCTCTCGTGTATTTGTTGCATTTTCTTTTTTTGTATTTTTTTGGTTTTCTGTGAAGTTGTTTCAAGCCAAATAAAGTTAATAAGTACAATGTAACTTCCACTACACAAAATTCACGTTTTAGCTACAGAAATTCGTGGATTATGCAATATTGTGGATTTGTAACTAAATCTAGTTGTTGATAATATGCACTCGTTTACACGGACTGAGTTAGACCTGTTGGAGCCGACCATGATAGAGCTATATTTTATCCCGACACATACTGATTCACTGATGTTGGGAGGAGAGGATATGACTTGGGGAGCCCCTTGTTGGTTGTCTGATTGTGTTTTATGGGCCGTGTCAGTTGCAATCCTTGTTATAACAGTTGGGCTTAAGCATCAGTGGCACCATTCCTCTTATTATGATACCTAAAAAATCGATCTTAATTTGTTTAATTTATCAAACTGGCAACTCCTCTTCATTAATCTAATAATTTCTTTGGTTTAACACAGTCTTTTGCTAAAAATTTGTTAAAAATTTGCTAAAAATATAACCAACTCCTTTGAATGGGAAAAGATCCCACCTATTTGTAGTAAAAAACAACTCTTAGTAGATAAATCTAATAATGGGAGTCCCATAAATCCCACATTAGATGGCTCTACTTCTTTTGTAACCATGACTCATTCAGAGTCCTAGTTTTTCAATGCAATGCCTTATTTACAAAAAAAAAACACACACAGTCTTTTGCTTGTTCGGCTTGATAAATAAATTTGTGTATGTTATATTAGGAGTTTTGGTAATCTGGAAAATGTGTTGAATTATTTTAATTACTAATGCCTAATTAAACTATAAGGGATCTTGTTTGATTTTTAAACGCTCCAGTTTTTGGTTGCACTGGTGTTAAAAATAACTATGCCAAAGGTCATTATACCGTTGCGTTGATTGATTTTATTCTTTGACAATTTCAAAAAATATATCGAAACAATGATAGTTTAAAAGGTATAAAATCTTATAAATCCTAACTTATTATTTTTTTTTTCATTTTATTTTTTTTTGTAGATCTGTTTTGAGGCTTCTAGCGGTAATGGTATTTCCCTCGCTTTTTAGCACTATATTCACCACTCGCGTTGAGGTGTCATCTCCCGCATGTAAAGTACAAAGAATAGAAAATTTTTATTTAAAAAAAAAACACTAAAAAGTCAGTTCACGTGATTCTTTTTTTTTCTCTTTCTAACTCTATTTGTTATTTATTCATATCCTTCTTCGGTTCTTCCCGAGTTCCCCTTTCCTAAAATCTTCTTTTTACTGTTACTGCCTCCATTATACACTTTCATCGCAACCATGTCACAAAACCATTAATTAAGTCAATGAGGTTTTTGTAAAAAGTTCACTTGAATCCGAGTTTGGGAAGTATCCTAACCAATTGACTTTTACAGGTGAATCAGCAGAAATTCAATTTTCGGTGAGCATATAAAATCGGTTGTATTTTAGTTTCTAACCTTTACTTTTTGCTAAAATTTTTATAGGATGTCTGCGATGTATATTTGAATATATTGGTGAAAGTTCCATTGGGATAAGATTAGTATTCATAGTGAAGGTGAAAAAACCAGTTGTGGTTGTCAATGTAAACTGGATTATTGGGATAGGTTGTGAGTTATTGTGATGTGATAATGTTTCTTCATTGGGATGTTTCTATGGGTCTGGATGTTGCAGTGAATGTACTTAATTCTATACTTTCTAAAATGTTTGTAAATCTGTTTGAAGTATGGTTAGGATTCGAATCCTTAATGAATGATAAGTTGTATGTCGATCTACTTACTAAGAGAGTAGGGCCTCGTCTATTCAAATAGTCTGAGTGTCGCGGTGGGTGGTAGATGATTTGGATAAGCCAAGAGATCAGGGCCACAATAACATATAGATAGTGAGCACCGGTGGGCGCTAGATTAAATGTAAATGTCTTTATTCTCGAATGTGTGTGTTCTTTTGTGAAATGCCGAAGCTAAGCGGCATCATTACTTATGTGGAATGATAAACCTCTCCTTTGTTTTCGTTGTAGTTAAAACATATAAACAACCTTTATACTTTTGTATATTATATGTTATCAGTATATATCATGGAATGAGAGTGAACTTGCAATTCCAAGGCTCTGATTTTCTCTTTCAGGTAGTAAAGTAAGTAAGTGATTTAGTCGCAAAGTTGCTCGTGGTGTCGCTGCAGCGTGTAGGAAGAAGTGGGATCTCTTATTTGCTGCGGCTTTCATTTAAATTTGGCTTTCTTTTTCCATATTCTCAATAAGGAATATCACAGAAAGGCACGGTGCTTGACACCATATTGAGAGTTTATTTTTAGCAGTACTTTTCGAGCATATTCATGTCGAAACATTTCAATTACTTGTTTTAGAAATTTAGTTGAACTTTAAGTCCACTTCAGTACTTATTCATTTGAAGAAAAAAAAGTAGAGGTCTTCTTTCAGTTTTGTTTTTAATTGAATATAGTTTTCAATTCAATTAGACATTTTTTACTAGCGTGAGCTATATGGACTTATGTTCGTGTAGAAATATCATGAATTATTATTGATAGGGTCGGCCGGACTATTAATATAAATTCGGGTTATCACAATCTTCTTCATCCATACAAAGGTTTTCTCATTGAGAAGATTGGGTTTGAAGCCTAGATTCCTTTTCGTAGGTATTCCCTTCAAATACGAAAAGAATATCCCTAGACTTTTTTGAAGTTTTACACGTGGTTACATGATGATGGATGTTTGGAGATAAAGCATGTATAATTGCATTCATTCCTTCAGAATTTTGCTTAGGAAGTAATTTGTCCTCGTCGTTGAACTCCCTAACTTCCTTTAGTCTAAACTAAGTAGTTGAGTTGTTGACAAGTACTTTGGGGTGTTCATATCCATCAATAACTAAAACCAAAGTGTTAAAGTCATGGGATTGAAGGAAAGATTGCATTGCCATTTTCCACCACAGATAGTTTGAACCATCAAATCCTGGCGGTACATGAGTCTAACTTGATTGATAATAATTTAAGTTCACATCTATAGGTTAGAAACGTTCTCAAACACAAATTGTTATTTCTTTCCGTGTTTTCCTTCTGTATAACAATTGAAATGACGAGGTAACCAAGTACACCACAATATTTTCGTTCGATCACATATTCAATACCCACCATGTATAAACTTCTTTAAGCAACAATGACTAAAGGAATATTTCAACACGGTGTCAACTTGGAACATGGTTAGTACGGACTGTCCTAACAATGTAAGAAATCAAAGTCAAGTGGCTAATCATAATACACTCTGTGTGATCGTTTATGGGTACAAGATCGAGACAATACAACAACAAGATGTTAACTTGATAAGAGTTACAGTACAAGACCGAAACATGATAGGATCAATATCAAGTGCCTAGTTAATATACGAGTGCAAATACTTTAATTATAATATAAATACAATTATAATGCGGAAATAAAGTAAAGCACACACCAGAATTTCGTTAAAGGGAAAACAACAATCTTGCAAAAAAAAACCGAGACCTAGTCCAGTTCTGAATACTCAATGAATTTAGACGCTACAAAAATAAAATTGCAACTTCGTGTAGACGTGACCAAGCAATATAAAATCATAGTTACTCAGCTTCAGTAGTATTCTTGTTTTGATAACATCTACCAGAACCAAAGTTCTCAATAGACATTAAAATACTAGATATCTTAGCAGAACAGGCGTTCTCTTTAGGAAGAGATCTAACAGATCTTTTTAATGGTTCACAATACCTTCTGATACCAATCTTTTTCAACTGGTAAGACAAGATTCCTTTGAATCGTATTCCAATTAGTAAAGAATCAAAACTGTTTGGTAACCAAACTCACTTTCCAATCACAATACCGAAATATATGATAAAAGCATTGTTACGCATTTTCTGTTTTTAAGATCTGTTACCAGATCCGAAGATCCTAGGTTATGAGATCTAACAAGACAATAACTACCAAAATAATCAATCTTGATTACAAGGTTTATGATAAAATAACAAACAACTTGTTGATCTCAAAAGGCTTGTGTTTCTCACAATAAACAACCTTTTAATCCTGGAAAATCAAGTTACAGAAAGTCATACCAAGATCATACCACAAGAACAAAGTCTTCAAATCTTCAAAGTCTTTAACTTTTGATTTAATCTTCAAAGTTTAACAACCTGCAAAAATAAAACTTGATTCCTCTATTGATTTGTCAAACATAATGGAATCTGTTAACAATAGAAAATCAATAAATCTATCACACAAATTTAGAATTACTTAGATACGTTAAATCTTTGATTAAGTTTGAGTGTCCTTATATCAGAAGAGAAAGAACTTAGAATAAGCAAACTAGGTGCAATTAAAGATTCAACAACCGTTAGTCAATCAAATCAATAATTGAAAATTAAAATAACAATGCAATTATCTAGTTTCCCACCAACGGTACTCGTAGTATTTAAATGAGTGCACGAAAGAGATTTCGCCTAATTAGGGTACTTTCCTCTCCCGATAGTCGGCTCCACCTGAAACAACACAAATGAAGTTTGCCTGGCTCTTATGATAGTTTTCAAGAAATGTAAACTTAACTATTTATAGACTAAGGTTGTTTCGACAACAAGGAAATTCCAAAAATCGAAAGATTCTCAAGATATGCAATAAAATACCTAATTTCAGTTTTCGTATTTCTAACTAAAATCCAACCTGTAATTCCAAAATCTCTCCTTAGAAAATATCTAATATTAGTTTAGCACTTACAAATATAAATTCAAAAATCTTAACTAAAAGATTCTCAATATTTCGGTTTGGGATGAAAATAAAAAGATGGTCCAGGCTAAGTCTCAGGCTATTTCCTAGTTAAAAAACCAGGTTGGTCTAATTGCTGAGTCTTTAAAAGAAAGAAGAGATAAAGGAAAGTTCCCTAGTCAACCACATCCTAATCCTAGAGGAGTTCATCAAATATTTTTAGATGATGAGAAATCATCAAACCATGTGAATTTGATAACAACCCTTAGGAGCGGTAAAACAATAGACAATAAGGTAGCCATGCCTAGTGGACATACTGTAGTTCCACCTTCTACTTCCCAAGAGGAGCCCGTGAGGAAAGTGAAACAATCTCTAAGGATTCCCAAGAAATTCCTAATAATTACCTTTGTTCCTAGTATTAGAGCACTGCTCGGTCGAACTCGCATGCGTTGCTATCTCAAGCATGTTTGTCAATGTTAGTGATCAAAACTCTAAGTCTTGATCTCTAGCCTATTTATAGATGTATCGTACTATGACATAGATTGTGTAGTTGAGCATTAGACTTCACATCGTTCATCATTTGAAGACGAAGAACTACTAAGGGGAGCTTGTGGAACTCCATCAACAAAAGGTATGTGGAGACTGAAACTTGTCTATCAGTTGGACACTACACCAAATTCAAGGATTAGTAACTAGAATTCGCAACTGCATTGCTTCTGTTGTGAATTTTCAGTTGCAAAGTTTAGTTGCGAAAATTTTGGAAAAGTTCACTTCAGTTACAAAACTCGCAACTGTTTGAGTTAGTTACGATTCGCAACTGTTTTGAGTTATACGCGTGCGAGTCGTCACCATGCCATCCTACACTTCCAAAAATATTCCACCCAAATAGAAATTGCCTTTCGATGTTTATACCCTAATTGGGAGGGATATTTCCTAAGTTTCCCCCTCTTTTCTTGTACGATGCATTATCCACCACTTATTTTCTCTTTATCTATGTCTATCTCTCTCCCTCTCTTTCCCCTCTCTGTGAACTAGATCTATAAATTGAGTGAGAAGAAAGCTCAACCTCAATACAGCAATCAAGTCTCACCAAACTCACCTAACAATTACAATAACTTCATCTGCAATTGTTAGGTCTGATTTTAATCTTTATTTTCGATTGTTAGGTCTAACTTATTTCACTTTTAATGCCGCAGTTGGAATAATCAATCTTCAACCGCAATTAATCGTGATAATCTTAGGTAAGGTTTTCTTCTTTTTGTTTCTTGTCATCTTAGGTCGTAGTTTCATTAGTGACCACTTAGCAAAATATAATGTACAACATGTCTCACCAACTAGGGTTTTGTCGTTCTAATATACACTAGATACCACCACCTGTTGATGTTGTAACCATTAATATTGATGGTTCTTTTTTGCATTTAAACAATACCGGAGCCATTGTACGAATGTGTCGTAACTTTGCAGGTGAACAACAGGCAGCAGAATGCATCTACTTGACGAAAATAAGGGATGCAACTCAAGCGGAATGTATAGGTTTGTGGGAGGCTGTAAACTTGGAAGAAAGATTAAAGCTGGAGAAAGTATACTTTCAACTTGATGCAAAGATTATCGTGGAAGCAGTCAACAACAATACTTCCATCGATTGGCAATTACTTAATTTAGTAAAAGATATTCAAAGTTTTTTTTAGTAGATTTCGCTTTTGGAAATGTTCATACATTCCAAAAGAAGGCAATAAGGTAGCATATACCCTCTCTAAACTACCTAGAGAGAATGCTTTATCAGTTGCTTGGTCTGGTTTTTCTCCTGTTGAAATTAGATCTCAACTTAGTCGAGATAAAACTTATGTACTGAACTAATTCCCTTTAATATATCATCTCTCGTTAAAAAAGAAAAGCTGGTCAAGTAAGTTCCATTCTTCTAAACCAAACACCCCCTAAGTATAAGGACCCTGCCCCACTATATCTTGTGTGATTGGTAATCACGTAGTTGATAAGGCATTGCTTGACTTAGGAGCTAGTGTTGACTTACTCACGTACCATGTGTATACCCATCTAGGTCTTGGTAAGTTGTAACCGACCAAAATGACACTACAATCAGCAGATAGGTCTTTTAAAGTCCCTCGTGGAGTCATAAAAGATGTTCTTACTGGGGTTGATAGATTTATATACCCAATGTATTTCGTTTTTCTAGATACCCAGCCTGTTCAAGACCCAAGTGCTCAAATACCGGTGATTTTAGGCTGCCCATTTTAGCCACATCTAATGTTGTCATCAATTGTAGAACCTGACTTATGAACATATCTTTTGGTAATATGACTACTGAGATAAATGTATTTAATGTTATTAAGTCTTCCGAAATAGATGATTTAGAAGTGGTGAACATGATTAGCATTTTAGTTCCTGATCCTTTAGCCTGCAGTGTGTTTGATAATCTATTATTTGATGAACCTTTCATTGATTCAGAGGAGGTAACCATGACGAACAACTAGTTGATGAGCCTATTCTAGAGATTTTTTTTGATAATCCATTATATGATGATGTTCGTTTAGATGACCAGTCACCAAAAAAATCTAGTTATTGTGCTGACTTTATAGACCCTAGAAACCATCCTATATATTTTGGTCCATTTGAGGATATTGTTCACCCTAGGTTTGGGGGTAATGATGATTCTGACGATCGGCAAGTATCCCTAATTGAAGTCCCTAACTTGGGACTCGAGATTTGTGTCTCTAAGGTGTTACTTGCGTTTCTTCAAACTCTACTACCCGATCCTCCGGATACTTTCCATGAGGAAATCCATCTCTTAGCGACCTGTTATTCGGACGAACTTGTTTTTCTAAACACTCATATAGAGACCAAAAGTACACCCCAGATAAATGTTGCCTTGAGAGAAGCCCTAGATAAGGTTGTGCTTCGTATGTTCATTTTTCTAATCCAAGATGGTAGTCCTATATTTGTGTCAGCTCTATTTGGTTCCAAGGACCCTGTGAATATCAATATTCCGCGGAGCACGTGTCACGGTTTTAGTGGTCGCACATATGATAAATGTATAGGCCCCGCTATACACAGGAGCCTGGGGAGTAGCAGATCCCTTCCCAAATCTACTTTATCCCATCTCAAGGAAGCATACCTCGACGACTGAGATTAGGGCTGAACATGGTGTCGGTTAACCGTTGGAAACCAACCGAACCAGACCAATAAGCAAGAAACCGAACCAAACCATTTAGATTTGGATTGGTTTGGTAAAAAAAGTTGAAAAACCGACATTACTGGTTTGGTTTTGGTTTGACCTGAAAACCGAACCAAAAATCATTGGGGAACCGATTAATTTTTAAACTTAGTTTCTACCGTCGATTTAAAAGTATTAGATTCTACCCATTGATTTAGAGGATAAATAGAAACCCTAAATCTAATATTTGATTATGATACTCTCCCTCTTTCTCTTTCTCCTTCTCTCAGCCGCCTCCCTTCTCCACCCCCAACAACAGCTGCTACTACTCGACTTTTTTCTTCCCGTCTTCCTTCTTTTTTATTTGTCAATAACTAAATTAAGATATATTATATATCTTCTTTTGATCTCTAGAATTAGAGTAAGCTTACACTATTCTTGATTTTTTTTTTGTTTGTATATTTGTGTAAACCAATACTATCGGCAACTACGATTTTTTTATCTGTAAATTTGTGTATTTTTTTTTTTTGGTTTGACATAATTATTGGTTAACCAAAAACCACTGGGACAAACCGAAACCAACTGGAACCATTTGGAAACCGAACCAATGGTTAATGGTTTGGTTTATATTTTTAGAAACCAATAATATTGGTTTCGGTTTTGGTTTGGCTAGAAACCGAACCAAAACCGACCATGAACAACCCTAAATGAGATGGTAAAGTAAAGCCTATAAAGAGGCAGCTGGTGAAGGGACAGAGATAGCTGACATATTCAATCATCATTTAATGCGGTAATCCTTTATCTACACGCTTGACCAAGGCACATGGAGAGAGATGAGATGGCAGAGTCTGACTGGAGAAGGCTCGCGGTGAACGGAGGTACAATCTGTACTAAGGCTGGGTAGTTCCTGAAGGAACGTGGGTCAGCTGAGGTGGCAAAGTCCGACTGGAGAAAACACGCGGTGAACTAAGGTACCATTTGTACGGAAGATATATCAGGGAACGATGGAGCCAAAGACAACATAGATATATCTGGAGCTGAAGGGGCTATAAATACCAAGCTTCACCAACAAACAAGGGCATTCAATACCTAGGAGAAGAAGATCTAGTCTTAAGCTTATACCTTTTTAATGTTTAGAACTTAAGTATTTACTTCAAATTGAGTTCTCTCTATTACTTTGGGAAGCATTTAAGATCTTTGTAACCACCACAACTTAATACAAACAATCACTCATTACCCCATGGACGTAGACATTATTCGAACCACGTAATCTCTTGTGTCTCATGATAACTTAGTAGCATTTACCTTACATTTGTGTTCTCCGTTATTATCTTGAGTATCTTTTATTACTTAGCATTGTCAGTTCAATTGAGTTATCGATACTACTTAGTATCAGATTCTCTGAGCTGTATGCATTACGTAGACTATGGGAAAATTAGTAGTCACAGTTTGGCGCTAGAAGGTTTTGCTCACCAGCTTGAGTTTTTATGTTCCTTTATTTTTCAACTTACACATCTTACTGGACGAAGAGATCTGAGAATAACAACGATGGATCTCATTTTCTAATGATCTGTTCATCCGTTATTTACGTAAGTTCTTTGAGTTCATAGACTCTAAAGACTTACAACCTTACAGATCTACAAAGTTTTCTGCAAAAACGTATTCAAAAAACGTTTAAACTTTTGTTTTGTACTAAAAACAACCTTTTCCGACTGAGTATCATTTGGATCTAAGTACCTATGAGCACTAAAGAATCTCAGTGACAATATAAGGAAAATAGATCTTACAAAGCATTTAATAACCCCTTTTCTTGGAAGATCTGACACATTTTTCAATTATTTTCAACATTTAAGGTTGTTTTTTTCAAGGGTGTCATAAGAAATTAAATACCCATATTTTCAGAAGTCATTTCTCGTAGTTTTTCTGAAAAAAAGCTGTTTAGCCGTCTTCTGTGTCAGAGCATTAATTGCTATTCTAACGAAGGCATCCAAGTAGCAAAAATTTTCATTTTTTCTATGACCTCTGGATAAGAAAAGACCGAAGGCACGCAGAAACAAAGTGATGTACCAACAAGTTCACGACCAGCGGTTACAAGAGGAAGATCTCAGAAACCATCTCAAGTGAATCAAAGGAATGAAGTAACGGAGGGGAAAAGTGAAATAGATAGAAGAACAGTTACTGACAAACCACCTACCCCTGCTGAAGGGATGGGAAAACATCGGGAGCAAAACCGCTTTACGGATTGCCGTTACCGGAGCGCCCCCATATTACGAATCCACCTGTGGCTAACGAAGGGTTACCCAGAACCTTAGCTCCTACGGGACGAGGGTTGGGAAATCTAACTCCAATCCAGCTAGATCCTGATGCTCCGGTCATAGAAGAAAGAGTGGATGACTCTGAGGACCCGGCTGACAGCACTCCTTAGGGTGGTGGAATCCACAATGAAAAACAAATGGCAGCATAGGTAGCAGCTCTGCTACTACATAACAAGGAGCACGAGGATGCAATGCACGTGATGGCTCAAGAAAACCAGATTCTGAAAGATATGCTAGATGTGCATATTGAAGGTTCCCAAACTCACCCTCCTTTGAAGAGGCGTGAGCTGGGATCTATCTCAGGAAGACGAAGGGGGATCTTAACCCACCAAAGTCTAACCCAACGGTGGGAGCCAGGAGAACACGTCACGATACAAATGAAGTGGATCCAACTTACAGACCGTAGCTATTTAGGCTATTGAAATATGATTTTGGAAGGTGACAATACTTTTTATGGTATTTGATGTCTGGCTGAAGACTTTAAAGTTAATAATTCCTTACTCATGCAACACGGTAATATCCTTCTTATTTTTTCCCTTTCCCTCGAGTGGTAACAATTTCTCCTTGTTCATTCTTTTAATTTTATCTTTAGAACATTGAGGACAATGTTAGATTTAAGTTTGGGGGTATGATAAAACTTTTTAGTTGCATTATAAACTCCAAAGCCTAGAAATTTGTGCCAATTAAGGATACACTTACCAATCTAAGTAGATGGAAGCATCTTGGTTGTAGGATTTGAGGAACCCAAAAATATAGTTTATTCATAAAAGCACATAGCTCAGGTGTTAGAAATAACATGGTAGTTTCACCTTCTCTTGGGTCGTCTTTTCACTTTCTATTTTTGTTTTTGCATTTTTTGTTTCTCTAACTGATTTGGTGGGGCAAAAAAAAAGTTGAACAAAAATAAAGAAAAATAAGTTCAATAAAGTAGACTAGACCATCAGACCAAGTGGAATAAATATTCAATAAAATCGACCACTGGTCCCCTTGTATATGCCATTTGAGTTGATCGAGAATTAGGATTATCGACGCTGGTACCCTTGTATATGTCAGCTGTGTTGATATTACTCAGACTAGTATCTCAATCCATTAGAATTCATCGAGTTTATCTTGGCGGAGACATTTAGACAGATATGGGAAACATCATTCACCTTTGTAAACATATCAACCATCTATATCCATATCTATCTTCTCATTCTATTCATGTGATTTGTTTGATTCCAGATATTGATGTCCATGTGAGTAGAGCTCTGTCAGTTATATATGAATTTTAGTATGTGAGTGCAAACTCATGTAAAACAATTGAAATTTCTCATTAGGGTACTTCCTCCTGTAGTCAATTAGAATATTCCAACCAAGGAGATTGTTTAGTGCGGTACCAAGGTTCTGCATAGGTATCTAGGGTTTGTAGTAAAAGGTTTTGTGGGTACACCTCTTATAAACCCTCTCGAGACTATAACTCAGCCACTAGGGCCACCTAAGGGTTCAAAGGCTTGTTGCACATGCTAAGTGCAATCGCGATGCCTACGACAATGAGTTAGGATTTTATTTTTTAGGTTATATTTTCTCAAGGACTAGCAAATAATAAGTTTGGGGGTATTTTGATAGACACATTTTTGTGTTTGAATTGTCCTCGACGTTTGTATTGTTAGTGCTCAATTATGATTTTTGCATTGAACTAAAAATTAGTTATATGATTTTGATTAGTTAACTGTATTTTCTCTTGATAGAGCATGTTTGCTTTAGGGTTTTGATGCTCTATGCTTGCGATTAACAACTATTCTTTTGAAAATATACATGTCTAGGCAATACTACTATAATCAAATTGAATGTTGAGTTGCATAATTATTATTTTATTAAATCACTAATATTGATCAATGGTGGAGTACTAGCCCCAATCTCTCCATAATTTTCACAACACTTTTTATTTTGAGTTTGCTAAAAACAAATTAGTTTTAAAATATGGTCTAAAATCTGCTTTAACAAGTCATGAACGAACCATATTGCTTACTACTATACAAAACTATATCAACCAGTTCTACCAATATTCCCAATATAGGTAAGAATCGATTCTACCAAGACTCCCAATAAAATCTAGGATCGGTTCTACCATGTATCCCAAAGTAGGTAAGGGCTGGTTCTACCTTGACTCTCAACATAAGTTAAGATTGGTTCTACTAGAATTCCCACCTTAGGTTCAAATTGGTCATCCAATAGATCTTCATAGAAAACCGGACCAAAACACTTATTGATATCTTTTCTATTACGAAAAAAGTTTAGTATATGTACTTCCTTTAAACATATGTAATGCAACATAAATTATGTCGATGTCGCATTTACAAAGTACAAAATATAAATGTTATATTTCGTAATTCATTATACTTCCTTGACACTTATATCATAATAATATGATCAAGTCTAATACTAGAGTATTATATATAACTTCGTATGTTATGTTTTCAATCTTAAACGACTTGAAAGTAACGATAATAATGGAAACAAGTAAAGTCGGTATCACTAACTTCAAGTGGAAGGATGATATCTTCATCATAGTCGATACATCTTCACATTCTTCGGGTATTCAAGGTACTACTTGTATGTCTCAACATTCCTAGAATTTATAGTCTAACCTAAACGAAGTTGACTCTAGTGCATTTAATCAAGAAACTCTAATTGACTTTTGATACTAAAATATGACAAGCATCCATGACATACCAACACTTGGTGGGTTCAACCGAGCAAGGTTCTAATAATATCTATTCTCATCAGACTCTATCGATGTCTATTGAAAATGAAGAAGCACCTCCCGTAGTTATCAGTCTTCTATAAGTAGTGATGACTGATTTTCATTCATGATAAAGAACATAAAACTTTATGTTTTCTCTCTTCTAAGCATCATCTGAATCTTAGTATTGTATGTTCTTGGATGGATCAAGGGTTACAAACCTTGAATCCAATCATGTTATTATAGGGCTTCATTATATACCGACGACAATATTTCATATTCCCGTTCGTAATCGCCAACTTGATTGGAAGGGTCGATATACATATATAAAATAATCGAAAGTCCTTGAAGACGGAAGTACAATATTTCTCTTAGCATTCCATCCTCTCAGTTAGCCTAGTTTTGCCAACACATCTAGGAGGAAAAATGGGTTGAATCTATGAATCTCTCTGAGGATGTTGAAACAAGCTACACAAAAAAAAGCTTTGGCCTTAGATAGTTTCCATATCGCCAGAGTGATTTGTACTACTTTACCGTTCAATCTGTTGTGGATAGTATGCATTATCCGAGCAAGAAATTGCATGACTCAATGATTAATTGTTTGAAAACGACCTGATAATATTTGAACATCACGCATTCTTGGATTTCCCTTTCTTGCTATGAACATTTGCAAAAATGTTATGCCGAAAACCCAGATCGATACGGCTTATCACCATGGATGTTCTTTATTGTTTGAAAAACATTATCTCTTTAAACAAATAAATCATATTCTTGAGTATACTTACGAGCACAAACTCTGGGAGTCATTTTTCATGATGCGAGAGAGATTAACAAGAAATTAAAATAAAATTATATGAAATTTTAGGTGTCGAAGAAGTGATTTTAGAGTTAGAAATGATTGAATTTATATGGAATGGAATTAGAGCCATTGGATGAACTCATTGAAATCCGGTCTGCTCAATCTCAGACGGTGGTTGTCTCAAGCAGAGCCGACCTCGGTCTACTCTTTCCCGATCGGCTAAGGATGATTTGATCGACTCAACTTGAGAGGAGATATTTTGAGCCTTTTGACCATTTTACCACTCCGCTGTTGAGTGGGAATGGGCAAATTAGCTTGTTTTCCCATCCCACTGGAGTTGATCTTAAGAACGACTCTAATAGCCTACCTAGATACCGCTTAAGAAGTTGTTTTCGACTTGTAGAAACAAAAAAGGTAAGAAATTGATCTGTGTATAC
This sequence comes from Papaver somniferum, assembly GCF_003573695.1. Classification (NCBI taxonomy): domain Eukaryota; kingdom Viridiplantae; phylum Streptophyta; class Magnoliopsida; order Ranunculales; family Papaveraceae; genus Papaver; species Papaver somniferum. Next base: position 54,640,468 of record NC_039361.1, read on the forward strand.
AAATTCAAAGTTATGTCCAGAACAAAGAAATCTAACTTTCCATGAAGTAAAATGTTCTTGCTTCAGACGTATGGGATTTGTTTTTGCTTAGGGCTGTCAATAAACTTCTGAAACCCAAGATTCCTTTCCGAAAGTTCGACATCCTATAAGATTTAATCCGATTTGTCGGATTTTGGATTTCAGAACCGAATATATTATCGAACTTTACCCCTTAACCTTATCGGGACCCGATTAGGCCAATTCCATTTGGCTAAGTTCCGACATCTGATAATCCTAGAGGTGTACTAACCCCTAGGATAAAGATGTAAACTAACGAAAATTATATTCTTAGAAATTATCAGAAATTATTGGAATCTAACGTAAATTATGGGAATTTCTAACCAAATTAGTAAATTTCTAACACTTTTTTTCCCAGTTTTCTTATGTTCTTAGAAATTATCGGAAGTGATCCGAATTTATCAGATTTCCGATAAGTTAACATATCGGAATCAGATTCGAATTTTTAAATTCCGTCGAATATTATTGAATTTCGAAAATCCGATAACAGTTAGCGAATCGGAATCGGATCGGTGAAAAAAAACTAACATGGTTGCCTAAAGTCACCCCATATAAAATCTAAGGATTGCCGGTTAAAAACTTTCTATCCACACATACCACGTGCTCCATTCGTATACTTCCGATGTGATAGGGAAAATAAAATCTAATGCCACGCGAGATATCTACAGCCAATCACGTGTCACCTTTCCTTCCATTACTAACTTTGCACTCAAACTTCGAAATTTTCTCACTCCCCTGCATCACTCTCAATTCTTAACATCTCACTCTCCGTTGTTACAGATTACGCCAAACTTGAGCCCCTCTCTCTCTCTCTCTGCGTATAAGTGCCAATCAGGTGTAACGAAAAGACATTGGGTAAGTCTCTAATATCTCTTTTGATTAATTTTGATTGAGAAAATAGATTCTGGATCACTGCAATGTGTTTGATTAAATGTGGATTCAACAACTGATTGATAAGATTAGGTAAATTGAGATTTTTTTAAAGAAAACATCTGGAACATATATGCATATGTAGTGATAATTACTAAGCACAACTCAAGAGTTTAGAGCATGGAATTTGGTGGATTCACTATCAGTTGAGCTGATTCTTATGGATAGATAATGGCCAATTGAAGTTTCTTAGGTATTCCTTGAGGAATAGTGCGCCATTGACCATGACATCCATGTGTATGAGTAGTGGTTGTTATTAGAATATCCTGTACGGAGTATTACTTATGGCAAGTACGGGGTTTCTCTCCATTAGCATGCACTAGGCCTTTTGAGGAACCCCAACAATGGCGTGTAAAGTGGTGTCAGGGTATTAGTGTACATGAGGTGGGTTCTCATTGATTTTGCGCCTAAAGTGGTGGCCTAGTATCAGTGTGCATGATGAGGTGGGTTGTCACTGATTTTGTGCCTAAAGTGGTGGCCAAGTATGTGGGTTGTCACTGATGTTGTGCTTTAAGTGGTTGCATAGCAGTAGTATGCATGAGGTGGGCTGTCCTTTGATTTTGTATACATAGATTTTCATTTCTATGCCAACTTTCATGGTAGGTTTCTTCGCCTCGGAACTACCATGGGGAGCATATGTATATTGAACTTGGGAAGTTCACAACTCGATCTGAATAAGAATCAATAGAAATGAAAGACCTGAACTAAGGGTTTTTTGTCTTTGCTTATTATAATGTAAATGAAAGAGGTAGAAGGAAAAACTCAAGACTTTAACTTGATTAGGCGAGTAGATCAGAAAGGTTTGTGGTGACTAGGCTTTGTAGGCTCCGCTTCCGCTCTTTTAGTAATCGTTATATTTCATTTGCTTAACACGAATTGAGTTTCATATTGTTGGTTCCCATTATGAAACTAAATCAAGTGTTCATGTATATGATAAGCATATTATAGCAATTTTTCAATAGGAACCCATGGCCAAATAGTCATACATAGCTTTCTGCTAGACATTTTCTGTTAGTGTTCTCTTCTCTTACAATGTTATTCTCAATTATAAAAAAGAAAATGATGCTTTTCCCGTTTTAACTATTTAATATTCTCTAAAACTGATACCAGATGCTGCTGAACAGTAGTGACGCTTTGAATGTCTGATATTTCCTGTGCAATATTCTAGTCATTTCTGCAGACATCCAAATGACAAGTGTATCAAGGTAGACAATCCGAACAGGCATACTTCTGGTTAACATGATATCCTTCATAATTTGAGACTTGACGGAAATGTTTTTTTTTTTTTGGTTTTTTATGCTATTTATTCTAGATTCTGCTCACGTGTATTTTGTTATTGATAGGTGGTCTACTAATGTACATGGTTCGTGGTTTTCCTTGCATTCAAAAAAGTCGGTTTGTGAAGATATCCACAGATTTTCATTTAATGTGGTCTTTCATAATACAAGGAAAGGATTCCAAAGTTTAAGTATTCTGCATGACGCTTCTATGGGAAAACATCCCGCATGTCATCCATCACGGAGAATATCTGCAATGACTATTAGTCTCCATGACAAACTTTCATCCTCACCTCAAGAAGATGAATCAAGCATTAGTAGTGATGTTTCTCCCCTGGATTCATCAAACAAGATACTTTCACAAAATCTAGCTAGTGGAAAGGTAGAACTTCAAAGACCTCATCTCGGTTCAGGTTCCACCTAGTTGAGAACTTATTGAATAGGTACTGGTTTTGTCCAGCCACCGAACATGAAAAAACATGTTAATACATTTTGACTCTGTTCCTTAACAGCTAATTTCACTGGTGGCTGATTCTGAAAGATCGAAGCTTCTGAAGAAACTAAGTGAAGCTAATCAACACAATAGGTTCCTCAAACGTCAGGTGTTTAGCAATTCATTCAGACATTTATCTTTAATCATTCATCTAGTTCCTATTTGCACTTTGGAACTCCCCCATCTTGCTTTAGAACTTTTAAGTTTTAACTTACAAGCTTGAGGTTGGTTGAGTTGTTGAAAAACAAGAGTGGAAAACTACCATATTATTTGGGACTATTTCACTCTCTCAATAAAAAATTGGGTACTACTTTGTTTTTGCTAACATATCTTCCGATGACTTTGTTTTGCAGTTGCAGATAAAGGAAGATGCTTTAGTAGAATTTAAGAGCGGCGTTGCTGTCATGGAACTGGAAATTCAGGTTAGCCTTATTTTTTTTTGTCTTTCATATTCACCCAATCCTGGTGTGATGAGCGTTATTATCCTTACATTCTGAGCCCCCAAGACTTTTGTTTTTGCAAAGAATGACGGAGGATCCTTGAATAAGTGTCACTCTATTACTATGCCCTCCACTCAGTATCCAACGTTGGTCTATGCAGCCTAATATTCGTTAGATTAGAAGCTTGTTTAGGATACTTGTGAAAGTTACACTAATATCGAGGAGAATATGATAGTGCAAAAGAACTTGCAAATTCCTCCAATGGTTAATGGGAGAGTTTCTGTAGATTGTAAAGGCTTAAGTTGATTCAATCATCTCTTAACTCCTTAAACATCTAAACCATGATGTATTGATTTCTTCTTGTCAGGCATTGGTCGTGCTGGCAGAAGAAATAGCCAAGACTGGAATTCCTCCAGGTTCAAGAAAGATAAATGGAAAATACATTCATTCTCAACTCATTTCCAGATTAGAAGGTTTCTCCTAACTTGCACTTTTATTTTCAATTTTTAGGTGTGGATAATATGTATGTTTCATGATCCTCTCGCACTCGTTTCAGCCTATAAATTTAATGGATCCCATTTAACCGTTGTTCATGGTCTTGTATCATGCAGGTGTACACAGAAAGTTGAAGGAACAGTTAAAGGATGTGGAGGTAGTACAATCCAAGGAAGTTCACTTACACTGGAATGGCATGGCTGAGGTAACTTTGAATTCTGGTTTGTATATGCAGGTTATTATACATGAGTAATGCATTTTAAGAACATATACATTTTAAGCCTGTTCTTGTAGAAGGATAGCCTGGAATATAATTGGCTAAGCTTTTTTGTTCCAAATTTCTGTAGATCTCGATTTATGCTTGCTGAATAAAAGTTATTGATCTTTGTTCTGAAATCTAACTTACCAGACTGTTCAAGTAATGGGAACGTTTGACGGTTGGAGTCGAGGAGAGAACTTATCACCTGAATATACTGGTTCTTATACGCAATTCTCAGCAACGTTAATGCTCAGACCGGGAAGGTAAGACAACCCAAATTATTATCTGCATCTCTCACTCTCTTTTATCAAAATTAATATAAGCACATTTATGCATCTCAGGTACGAAATCAAATTCTTAGTAGATGGAGAGTGGAGATTATCCGCGGAGCTCCCAACCACAGGTGAAGGAATGATCGAAAATAACTTGTTAATAGTAGAATGAATATGTGCCAGCACCAAGGAAAGAAACGTAATTCTTTTAACCAGAGCAACTTATTACACAAATTACTTGTCCCTCTTTCCCTCTAGGCCTTTGCAGAATTGCATCTTCATAATAGGATTTGATGTGTACTTTCACATATCAAGAACTTGTAATAAATGGTTGGACATTAACCTTAATCATTGATCTCCACTTTTCTATAAAAAGGGTTATAAATTTCTTGTATAAATCAAAAGTCAAAATATAAGAGAACAGAGTTTATACAACTAAAAAAATGATGAATGTATCATCTCCTCTATACAACAAAAACAATTACATCCCTGAAATCTCAGTGAGAAGTTCATGAACTAAGCAAATGAACTTAATATAGAGTATTTAATCAAAACCTTAACCAGCAAAAAGAGAGATGTAATACTGCAAGTGCACTTGTGAAATGCTCTTTGATTTTTCTTCATCAAGGAGAATGTTGCTGACTCTGTAAGCCAACATCATTGTGTTGTTTTGAAGGAGCTGAAGGTGGTACTGGTATTGATTTTGGCAGGAACCCAAGGAAGTTATGATCAGAATGTTGAAACTTACTTGGTTTAATCCCAAAAGTTTGTGAGTTTCTTGATGACCCGTTGCACTGATCAATGAAGATGATGGTAAGCAATAGCAACCGTAATAATAATATGATTAAGCTTCTTCTACTCAGAACCATTAGTCTCTTCATATATTCTTCATAGAAGTTCTACTAATCTTAAGAGGAGAACAAGAAGATGATCAGAAGAGCTGGATCGCTGGTACCTTAATTGAGAAGCAATAAAAATGTAATGCAGATAGAGGGGGAGAGTGTAATATGTGTATGGGGATTGCAGAGCATGTGGAAGAAGAGGTGGCTTGTTTTTGAAGGAATTATGCAACAAATTTAGGGGAGAAGAGTTGAAAGATGGGGAACCAAATGCCGGGTAGTAATATATGTGCTAGATAGATTGAGAGAGTATTGCTAGATGTGCATAATTGCAGTAATAATTAATGGGGATACATGAAGATCATGAGTCCATGAAGATCTTGAATGGGGTCACTCTTCAATGAAAATAAGGAAGAGGAAGAAAAAAAAGGAGTTGGAGAAACAAATGATAGGTCTTTTCAATAAATAGAGTGAATCCTGTAAAAAATCTTCTTTGATATTCTGTAATAAAATTTACAAATGGTTAACCAGATTTCTTTTTGCTGGAACAGATCAAAATGACCATGAACAGGTGAACTAGTATAGTGTTTTGCTCTTATCAATGTCAAGTGTAAAAGGTAGCGTGTAGGTATGTTGATGTCAGGAACAGGTTAATAGTTAATCCAGGTCCAGGATATCTGTTTTGCCCCCATATGCACGTGTAGTCGTGCATTCTTTTGCAAAGTCAATAAATGAGCTGCTTTTGCTTACCAAAGGTGGAAATTATGTCTTGTGGGTTAGGTGGAATATGTGGGATCCTTATAATTAAATTCTAGTGCCATGCAAATGAAAGATGTCTATTACCCGGACATTACCACTAAATCATATGAGCACTGTTTAAGTAAAAGTTATATATTCATTTTTTTCATTTTTGCCAGAATGTTCAGATTAAAAAAATTAAAATATCATTTTTTCTGAAACAAAGTGAAGTATCGTATTAGAATTTTGTGCATATTCATTAAACATATATCTGCAACATTTGTATGGTGTGTCCGGAAAGCATCATATGTCGAAACACGGCGCGGACACTCAGTCCATGAGGAAGAATGGAAAAGAGGCAAGAAAAGGGATTCCTGGAAGTTAATTTGCTGTTATCGACAAATTAGTTAACCCATCCAATTAAACATATGTTTATAAGAAGCACCGAAATACTAAGATGGAAGCTAGATTTTTCTTTTATAAAGTTCTACTACTGACAGCTATTTAGGTTGTACAAAAGAACAATCCAAAGGGATGATGTCCATGTCAAATTATGTCCTCAAGAAAAGATGATCTCCTACACGTGAATCGAGTGAGAACAGTGGTTTGAATGAATGGAAGAGTGATTGATTTGACTGAAAAATGGAAAAAAGATTGATTTGATTGAAAGAAAGGAAGATAATTTCTATAGCAGCAAGCAAGTTTTATATTCAGTGTACACAGGATATTCATGCTTTTCATTAAATGATTAGATTTGATTAGACTTTTCTTCTCTGACAAATGGAAGCTGTTATAGTAGGTCCCGGCTCCGATGAGAACTACTTTGGCATATATGCACCCCCATGTAACCGTGGTCGCCCAAACCGGTGTATCAAGTAAATACACGCAGGTATTTTGATACGGTATTGTAACATCGTTGATATTGTCTCGTCCAACTGAAACTAGCCGATGTAGATCGAAGACCATCAAAAAGACAAATGATCCTCCTCAACAAATCGGTCAAAGTTACATTGGAGGTACATACCAAAAGATAGCTACACAATTACATAAATAGTTTGGCTTTAAAGATCGCATCCGTTTTTTGGTTTTCATCGAACATCCTAGCTGAAAATTGGTCGAGAGATATTTTGCATCACTCATGATGATTACTTGAGTACGTTTTTGATCACAACTTTCTTAACTGCAGCAAAGACTCTGGCTTCAGCTTCAACATCAAAAATCATTGCGGCACAAAATGAGGTTGTATTTGAGAAATCCCCCATCACATACCCTGCACCATTCTCAAAAATGTTTCATCAAACCTAGTGTATCTCCAGCGTGAAAAGTGTGGGTGGAGCTCCAAGTTTGCACATCAGAATCCAGAGACCACCCGTAAGATCGACCAACAGTGTAGTTAGTAGCAGATGTAGAAGAAATACAAAAAGATAATATGATAACTAACTTCATGGCGGTTTCCAAAATCCATACTTGATGGTGCATCTTCATAAATCCCCAGATAGATCTCCAGATCTCTAATTAGTAGATTTACTAGTATGTTAGTGTAAAGGCTCGATCTACAATGAAAAAAAGAAGTGAATTTACTTCTCCTTTCTACGTACATGGGCTTATTTTATATGTGTGAACTGTAAACAGCATATTCTGGAGATATCTGCATTATTTTGGTCTTTGGTCTTCCTCATGGAATTCAAATGACTGATCATAAGAACCGGTGAGTGCAGCGTATGAATCTCAAAAGCAGACAACAAAGTAAATATGTGTTCGGGTACAAAACTAACTCACTGGAAACAGAGAATGCATAGAATGTGCTAGGTCAAAAAGTTATACTACATGCATGTACATACATATATACATGATCTGGATCAGAGCCCAACCCACGAAGTCACGTGCTTAGCGTGCTGCGTGCTGTGCTGGGTTGTGCCAGAGATTCACATGTACTATGCTGTGTTGTGCTGTGGTAAGTGGCGTGTCGCGCTGTGCTGTGCCAGAAAAACATACGTGTTGTACCGCGCTGTGTTAGCACACTTATTTTATGTTTTCCAAAATAAATATTTTTGAGATATTTTAGTTAGCATAATGAAAATAAAATATCAGAAATTGGCTAAAACAATGATTCTTTTGTGAAATATGCATCAAATATGATGTATAGTGTAGTATTTTACGACGTGGCGTGCTTTCTCCGCGTGCCGTGTTATGCTGTGCCGCGTGCTGTGTTACTGTGCCTATTTGTCTGGCACAACACAACACATTAAACAAACGTGTTGTGCCCGTGCTGGACCAATCACATGCTATACCCTGCTGTGCTCGAATTTTAACGTGTTGTGATGTGCCATACACGTATTGTCCCGTCCCAATTTACACCTCCAATCTGGATGCATTAGCGAATTTGATGGAAAATAGAGCGACTGCTTAATGGATGCATCCTACATGGTCCAAGGATTTTTTGATCAAAAAAACATGGTCCACGGATTTTATGTTGAGGCTGACATGGGTTTGATCAGGCACAAGAAAAAAAATGAACGGCTGGTGGCGTTGGGGGAGCCAATTCCTACAACTGCTAAAGTGCCAACCGATCACTGGCTAATAACAAAAGTGGGGCTCATTCATTTGGGTCCTTTAGCCAAAAGACCGGCACGGGTTTTGTCCAACCAACTAGATTTTGTGCCCATACTATGCACTGGACGGACCCAAAAATCTTGACATTTCTTTTTTAAATTTTCTTAACCATATTTTTGATTTGGTGCCCGTCTCTTTAAATTTTTGATTTGGTGTGCTCGGATTCACCCCGTCCCGTCACATGAGTTTGATTCCGTAAACCTTGAAGGAAAACAAAATGACCAATAAAGGACAAATTAAGCCAGAACCTTGATGGCACAGTTTGTAAGAGATGGACGCCAATGTTGTCACAAAGTACTATGTGCTGGCTTGGACTTTCCAACAACACCCAGACTGTTCTATAAATGCTCACTTGTGTTGCCGTTCTAAGAAAATAATGTCGAATATGGGTATGTTGGTGCAAGGTCTTTATTTTAATTTTATTAGAATATGCTATTAGAATAGTAAAAAGAGAAGTGAACTCCTCTTATAGAGTGAAACACACAGCCTCCATGATCAATTTTCAAAAACCTTGCCCGTAACCTTAAGCAAGGGGTGAGCTTTTAGCTCAAATTTCTGTACGTTTGTAATTACTTTTTCTTCAATGTACCCATCTTTATTAAAATATAAAAAACCTTAAGCAAGTCACTACAACTTCATCCAACTTCATTGTCAATTGTTATTAGGACAAAACCCATGTTGCGCCTTGCCAGTGGTTAGTAGTATAAGGAGATTAAAACCATGTTTGATGCTTAGATTATATTTAACAAAATTAATCAGTTCTTATCCTATCAAGCAATCCTACCAAGCCTTACAGTTTAATATACAAATGTTCACAAATGAAGAACTTATCCTTACAAAACAATTAAGCATTCAATTTCCTGTGGTGCTAGTCTTTTCGATGGAAACCATACTTTATGCAGCTACTACATCTATAATCTTGTATTTGATTCACAAGATTATGGCCACGATTCTTCCACCATCTGCAACCAATAGATAAATTCATAATCAACAATCTTTATGATTAAGAAAAAGAATTGTGCAAAGAAAACCATAACAGTACCTGAGTTAGCAAAGGATACAGTTAGATAGGATTGTTCCAAAACAAATGAAAGACTGTTTGACAATCCAAAAGCATGTAAGAAGACCATACTTTCCTTTCAGGAGGAAGAGAAATCATCTCTATTTGGTGGCAATTTTATTTCTTCTAGAAGCTCATCATTACCCGCATGAGATTCACCTGCGTAGAAAAACGAAAAAGAAAACTTTCTTAGTTTGTTGTCAATGAGTTTCATATTGCATCACAAATTGTCCATTCCAAATTCCACTGTAACCGACTGTACCGGTGACAACAACGGTGATAATAATAAAGCATGTGCATCCCTTTTCGGTTCTTAACTGCTTGCGCGATGGTGGGACATATTTTGTATTTAGGAAAGTTCATCATTGTGCTTTTACAATGACATGATAAAGATATTAAAAGAGATAAGTTTGATTCCTACACATTAAAATAAAAACATCTAACCTTGCATTGTCCTCCAGTGTGCAGCCTCTCCGAATACTTTAAAAGTTTAAAACAGTAAGCATAAATTTGGAATTAGTCATATAAATTTTCTTTCTCTTCAAATTATTAGTTACTGAAGATTCAGAGGAAGAAGAGCAGAAATTCTCATACCTCAAACATCTGTGCAGCAAAACAACAAAAAAGCTTTAAAAAGAGATAACTAATACCTTAAAATTTTCCTTCCCAACTTATGCGTACTGCAGGATGAGTTAACTTCCATTAATATCCAAGTATCTGGATTTGCAATTTGATGACCCGTCTTACGCAAACCATCTTTTTGCTGCCCAAGGGTTAGCTTTCTGTTTGTTATTGTCCATCATATAAAGTATCTGGATTTGCAATTTGATTACCCGTCTTAAGCTATTTAACAATAACAAACAGAAAGTTTAACATAAAGTATCTGGATTTGCAAGAGAAGACAGAAGTCATATTTTTAACCATGTTTTTCTAGATTCAAAAGTTTAAGACAAAGCTCCGCCGGAAGAAAATACTATTATGATGAATGAGCAATTGTTCATTCAGGAATATTCTGTCTGCCAAGACAACTTATGAGTTATGCCAGCAGCAATAAAACAAATCCAAATGCAAGATAAAATTAGCACCAGATAAGCAAGAGACTAGAACTGGTATTTCAACATATCACCAAAATGCAAGAGGCATTGCAACCAAACAATCAATTGGTTGTTAGACACCCATTGCAAAACAAATGGAGACATTGCAGCTGGTGTTAGACCCTTGTTCAAAAATATATTAGAGATAGATATATTACCAGGACGGGACGACCTGATACTATACTCCATTCTGTGCTCCTTCTGCAATCTGTTATTTAAGCCTTATCTGAACTAGAATTTGTCAGCTCTTGCAAAGATAAATTTGTGCTACATGCTAGTTACTATAGACTGTACTAAAACCCTACCGAATTGTGAGTTCCAGAGATAGAAAATCCTCCCAAACATGCACTTTTGATCACTAATTCTAAATAACTAAGATCTCTATTAGGGTATCCTTCCATTAAGTTCAAATGGAAATGAGATCAGACTTTCGCAGTATTTTTGAAGCACAAATCTAAGAAAGAATGGAATATAACATAATGTCAGCAATTGAAGTCTATTGGATTCTTGCCCTAATTCTTCATTATCTGAACTTGAGACACTTATTCCTTCTCAGATAATTCATTTCTCGATTTGATTCAAGTCTTCAACATCAAATCCTAACTTTTCATCTGCAACTACACGTAGCAATCAACACATATCTCAGCTCCAAAATAATCAACAAACTCTAACAGAGCTTCAAATCTTCTTAGAAATTGAACCCAAAACAAAACAGATCAAATCAATACCCTGGAAATCAGTAGTCTTACTTTGATAGATTCCACGGTTTTATTGTCTTCCATCTTCAACCCTAACATTGTCCATCACCTGCAAAACCACCTGCAGGAACTCAAAATTTTAGGTTTCTTAACACTGTAGTACTCAAACGGAAATCCCGAATACAACTCAATTGATAGAGAGAAGTACCATATTTTTGGTAACTGGATTAGCGGGATTGAATAGCAGATCAAAGTTATGGCTCGATTTCTGTTGCAGAAGAAAAACTGCAGAGAAAGAGAACACAGAGAGGAAGAGGTGCGGCAGACGATTAGGGTTGTAAACTTGTAAAGACCAAAAAAAAATCACCAAGAATATTTTTTCTTTCCGTAAGAAAACAGAGATGACATTGTCAGTTTTCATGGAAGTATTGTCTACCTACCTAACGTCCAATTAAGTATTTATTATAAACCAAGTGTAAATAATTAATTAAGTGTAAATTCATACATGAGTATTGTGTATCCACGTTTTAGCTAACGATGTTACAAATGGTAAGTTAAATACAGGGTGCAAACATAATGTAATTCATGTTTTAATGTCTCGACCAATAGAATCCCGTCAAGTGTCCTTCCCAGATTTACTAATGCCCAAAACTTTAATTTAATTTAACTTAATTTAACGGTCCGCGAGTTATAACCTCAAAGGTGTCACTATCCATATACAAAAACTCCAACAAAACAAATTGTTCACAAAAACCCCATTTAATATAAACTGTCTATATTACCCTTCTAATTTATATCACCCAACAAAAACAAAAATCAACCACACTTTAATTCTTATTATATTGTCACCCCCCAACAAGAAATAAACAACTACCAATAAGTACCGCCGCCACCGATAACCACCGCCACCACTTCCGACCACCGCCGCCACCGCCACCACCTCCGACCACCGCCAACGCCACCTTCCGCCAACGACCACCGACACTGACCAC